>NC_056728.1:469782855-469815355 GCF_019279795.1 Protopterus annectens
AAAACTGCCTTCCAGTTTATAGCCTGCTACAGACCACCATCCCAAACCCAGGAACCCCACTCGGCCTTCCTGAGAACACTGGAAAATATGAAGGTCTCTCCAAACACCATTATATTGGGCGACTTCAACTACCCAAACATAGACTGGGAGCATTACTCTAGCTCCAACACCCTAGCCCAAAGGTTCCTAGAATTTATAAACTCAAATGCTATGGAACAACTTGTTACCATTCCCACAAGAGGGGAAAACATACTGGACCTGATCATCACCAACATGGGGACTCTATGCTCCAGACCAGAAGTGTATCCCTCATTGGTAAGATCAGACCATAAACTAATCTCACTGGATATTCACATCCCGACCCCACCCCCTGCCCAGAAAACCACAGTGAAAACTTCTCTAAAGCAAATTTTACATTCCTCAAAACTGAGCTGGAATCCTTCAAAGCCCCTAGGCCTGTGGAAAATACGGCCCAGACGGCAGAATCCTTTATAAACGCATTCTATGAACACCTTCAAGATTCCATAGATCATGCGATCCCAAATAAAACCAAGACCCAATCCTCCAAAGGCAGACGTCCTGTCTGGTGGACCCCAGCCATAAACAAACTATACAATAGAAGGAGGAAGCTACTAAATGATAGAGCAAAATCCCAAAAATGGAAGGCATCACTGATCAGTATTAGCAAAAAACTACAGGCACTCATAAAATTGTCGAAGGCCAGCTTCAAGAGAAAAATTGCACAGGACACTAAGGATAATCACAAGGCTTTCTTTAGTTATGTTAGGAACCTGGGTGGTAATTCCCAGATATGCTCAGAATTAGTCCAAAATGACAAAAAATACACTGAACCCACAGACATTGCCAACATCCTAGCTGACAGGTTCAGCGCAAACTTCTCCCACCAAAAGGGCAAATATCTATCCCAGCAGAGTGCTGCCCCTGACATCTCAGGTGCTCAGGTAAGGGCCCTCTCCAAAGCAAAAAACACAGCATCAATGGGACCAGACGATGTCCCGGGCTGCGTCCTACATGAACTCCAAGAAGAGCTAAACCCAAACATAAAACTACTGTTCAATCTCAGCCTTACTACAGGATATGTGCCCAAAGAGTGGTGTGCAGCAACAGTGGTCCCTCTCCATAAAGGTGGTGCCTCAACGGATCCTGGAAACTATCGCCCCATAAGCCTGACTAGCTTGGTCTGCAAAGCTATGGAAAGGATCATCATGGACCTCATAAATAAAGATATTGCGGACCTACAGACACTGGATCCTACCCAGTTCGGCTTTGTTAAAGGCAGATCCTGCCTCTTAAACCTGGTTGATTTCTTTGAAACAGTCACCAAGGCGATTGACGAGGGGAAGGTGGTCCACACAGCCTACCTGGACCTCGCAAAAGCCTACGATACAATACCCCACTCGGGCATTACAGATAAGCTCACCAGCTTAAATATAAACCCCTATGTCACTAGATGAATTGCAAACTGGCTCAAGGACAGAACCCGCATGGTTAGAATTGCTGGAGCCATGTCAGACTCCAAACCAGTTACAAGTGGTGTCCCACAAGGCTCAGTCCTGGGACCTCTCTTGTTCGGTATATATTTCTCGGAGGTACAGGCCAACACGGAAGGACTGTGGCTGACCAAGTTCGCAGATGACTGCAAACTGAGTGCCACAATCGACTCTCCAGCCGACACAAGCATCCTCCAAAAGAGCCTCATAGAAACAGACAACTGGTGCCAGAACCATGGCCTCAAGCTAAATGCCCAAAAGTGTATAGTCATCCCCTTTGGCAAAAACAAAGTGCCCACAAATTACCACATAGGTGGTAATCCATTAAGTACAGAAGAAGTAATTAGGGACCTGGGGACCCAAGTTGATAGCAGTCTCTCATTTGACAACCACATGGCCAAAGTGGTTAGAAAAACATTTTATATAGCCCACCTAATCATGAAGGGATTCACATCAAGATCAGGGGAGGTCATCGTGCCTCTTTACTCATCCCTCATCAGGCCCATAATTGAGTACAATGCCCCTTTTGGGAATGACCTTACCAGACACCTGCAGCAACTGGAAAGACCCTAAAAGTACCTCACCAAGAGGATCAAAGGGCTCAAACAGATGCCATATGCTGCCCGGTTAAAGAAACTCCAGCTCTACTCAGTGGCATACCGCCTGTTCAGAGGCGATCTGTGCCTGACGTATAAAGCCATGTCCAACCCGGAATTAATGGACATGCTGCACCTCAGAAAATCCAAATCCCATCGAGCTGGCCGAGACTTGAACCTCAGCACTGAAATAAATAGGACATGCTGGAGGGACAGATTCATAACCCAGAGGCTCCCTTCACTCTGGAATAAAATCCCAGTCCAGGTTAGGCAGAGTCCCTCATTGACTCTCTTCAAGAGGAATCTTAATGAGTGGATGGGAGATCGTAGGTTTACCCCGGGTATCACTTCTGTGTCACTGTTAGACAGAGGCACAGTATACTAACCTCAAAAAGGGCATAGCAAAATAAATTTAAAATGGGTGGCGAAAGCCAAACACATTCTGGCTAGGCTTATAAATGCCCTAGGGCAGATAGCCTAGTATGAACCTATGAACCTATGAACCTATATATCCATAAATACATATATATATATATATATATATATATACATATACATAAACATATCTACATATATATATATATATATATACATATATATGCATAAATATATATATATATATATATATATATATATATATATATATATATATATATATATATATATATATATATATATATATATATATATATATATATATATATATATATATATATATATATGTATATACACACACACACACACACACACACACACACACACACACACACGCACACACGCACACACACGCACACACACACACACACACACACACACACACGTATATACACACACACATATAAATATATATATTTATATATATATATATATATATATATATATATATATATATATATATATATATATATATATATATATATATATATATATATATATATACACACACATATGGATACACAGTACAAGGACAAAATGATTGACTTCAACAATTGGCTAAGCTTCTGGTGTCATTCTAAGGGGATCCAGTATCTGTCTGCCTGGGATGACATGATCGACAAGCCACGATGCTTTGCCAGAGATGGCCTGCACCTGTCGCCCCTGGGATTCCAGATACTGGCTAAGGCTCTAGCCACCCCTATAGTGCCTTTTTTAGGCAAGGTTCAAATGACAAATTCACCACCCTAACAGAATACATGCAAGAAGAATCTGAGGGTATTGCTACTCAATGCTAGAAGTCTAAACCTCAAAATGCACTCTCTTGAGGCACTCCTTAAAATGGAGAACATCGACACCTGTGCAGTGACAGAATCCTGGTTCAAGGCTCCAGAGAGTACCCCTGCATTACCAGGCTATAATTCATACCACACCTTTCGGCCACCTAACCTGGACCGAAACACTAAAGGCGGAGGCGTGTCCATATTCATTAAGGGTATCCACACCTCCAGGCTAGTTGCTCAGCATAATGCATCTGAGATTATCCAAGTGCAACTAACTCTGGGCAAGACCGCAATCCAAATTATAGCTTGCTACAGATCCCCCACCATGTCCCAGGATTCCCACTCCTCATTTCTTAATACACTGGAAAATATTATGGTACAACCTAACACCCTAATAATGGGCGATTTCAACTACCCTACCATTAACTGGGAAAACTACTCGTGTACCAGCTCTTGTGCTCAACGTTTTCTGGAATTCATAAATTCCAATGCGATGGATAAACTTATCCACACCCCCACCAGGGGTAGCAATATCCTGGACCTGGTTATTACCAACATGGGCAACCGGTGCTCCACACCAGAGGTCAATTCCTCGTTGGTCAGATCCGACCATAAGCTAATCACCCTAGACATCCACACCCTCCCCACCCCCCATTAGGGAAACCACAGTAAAAAATTTCTCCAAAGCCAACTTCATGCTTCTTCAGACAGAAGTGGCAAACTTCTCGACATCTATGCTGACGGACAATAGAGGTATGACTGCTGAATCCTACACAAATTCACTTTATAAGCACTTACATGAGTGCATGGATCGTGCAATCCCTAACAGAACCAAGATGCTATCCTCCAAAAAAAGGAAGCCAATCTGGTGGTCCCCTGCCATAAACAAATTCTACAACAGAAGAAAGAAACTGTTGCAAAAAAAGAGTAAAATCCCATGATTGGAGAAACTCCCTGGTCTGCTTCAGTAAGAAGCTGAGATCCCTCATAAAATCCTCCAAAGCTAGTTATGAAAACAAAATCGCCACTGACTCTAAAGAGAACCACAAAGCATTCTATAGCTATGTCAAGAATCTCAATGGCAACACTCAGATCTGCTCTGAGTTACAGCACAATGGCACTAAATATACAGAACCAACGGATATTGCCAACATCCTGGCAGATAGGTTCAGTGCTAACTTTACCCCTCTGTCATCTCCTAAAGGGCTCATCTCTATACCAGAAGAATGCAAAGTTCCTGTAATCATGGCTGCACAGGTAAAAAACACACTATCCAAAGCCAAGAACACAGCATCCATGGGACCTGACGACATCCCAAGCTGTGTTCTACATGAACTACAGAAAGAACTGGCACCTCACCTAAGTACCATATTCAATCATAGCCTCACTTCAGACTATGTGCCCACTGAATGGCGCACAGCGACAGCTATACTACTCCACAAAGGGGGAGCCACCACAGACCCCAGAAACTACTGCCCAATTAGCCTAAAGAGCCTGGTCTGCAAGGCTATGGAGCCTATCATCATGGAACTTATAAACAAGGACATTGGTAATCTCCAAACTCAGGACCCCACCCAGTTCGGGTTTGTAAAAGGCAGATCATGTCTCCTAAACCTGATAGACTTCTTTGAAGCAGTCACCAAAGCTGTAGATGAGGGTAAGGTAGTTCACACAGCCTATCTAGATCTCACCAAGGCTTTTGACACCATCCTCCACTCTGCAATTATAGATAAACTCACTAAACTAGGTATAAATCCCTATGTCACAAGATGGGTTGCCAACTGACTCACTGACAGAACCCACACTGTGAAAGTAGCAGACTCCAAATCCAGCTTCAGACCAGTGACAAGTGTGGTACCACAGGGTTCAGTCCTGGGTCCTCTACTGTTTGGTATCTACTTCTCTGAAGTACAGGCCAACACAGAAGATCTTTGGCTAATGAAGTTCACAGATGACTGCAAACTAGGAGCCATAATCAAAACTCCAAAAGATGTGGACATCCTACAAAAGGACCTTGCTGAGACAGATGCCTGGTGTCAAAGCCATGGCCTCAAGCTCAATGCCAAAACGTGCATTGTCATTCCTTTTGGTAAAAACTCAGTACCCATGAACTGCCACATAGGTGGTAGTCTACTTAACACCGAAAGTGTGATAAGAGACCTTGGGACACAGGTGGACAGTAGTCTCTCCTTTGATAATCACATTGCCACAGTAGTCAGGAAATCCTTCTATGTGGCACACCTCATCACAAAAGGTTTCTCATCCAGGAAAAAAGAGGTCATTGTTCCCCTCTACTCGTCACTCATTAGACCCATTATAGAGTACAATGCCCCTTTTGGTATGTACCTCACAAGACATCTACAACAACTGGAAAGGCCACAGAAATACCTCACAAAGAGGATTACTGGCCTCAAAGAGATGCCCTATGCAGACCGTCTCAAAAAACTGCAGCTTTACTCCATTGCATATTGCCTACTCAGAGGCATTCTCTGCCTAACACACAAAGCTATGTCAAACCCAGAGCTTTTAGACATGCTCCACTTAAAGAAATCCCAATCCCTATGAGCTACATGCTCTAGGGACCTAAACCTCATCACCACAATAAACAGAACATGCTGGAGGGATAGATTCCTGTCCCAGAGACTTCCCATACTCTGGAACAAACTACCTATCTATATCAAACAAAGCTCCTCATTAGCACTGTTAAAGAAAAATCTTGATGATTGGATGGGAGATAGGAAATTCACCCCGGGGATCACTTCTATGGCTCTGCTCGACAGTGGTACAGGAAAATAATTTTCTTGGGTGGCAAAAGCCAGGGTACCTTTGGCTAGGCTTATATAGGCCCTAGGGCCAATAGCCTAGTACCTACCTATGAACCTATGAACCTATATACACACATATACATACATATATGTATATATATATACATACATACATCTACATATATAAATCAATTTTCTATACTGTTGAATGACTGTGATGCATGATATAGTTGAGACAACATCACAGTTATGTACAGTTTAAATGGCTTAGTGGCAAATCAGTGCAGCTATGGTGTGCAATGTCCTGGGTTCGAGACTTTCAAGGGCTGATTATTTTGTTACTGGGCAGAACAAGGGCTGTTGGATACAGAGTGATTAAGGTACTTTTAAGCAGTTGTAAGCGGGTTTGCACGGTGGTCAACAATGCCAATGTCTGGTTAAATATGCTTACAAACAGCCTGACAGTGCTTATTCTGTGTAGCCATTGCTTACCGCTGTGCAAACAGGCTTAAACCCACTTACTACTGCTTAAAAGTGCTTACTCCCGCTTACCCCTGCACTAATTTCTTTAAAAGAAAAGAAAAAAGGGGTGATAGGAAAGTGGTGAAAATGGGGCATGCAGAGGGAAAAAAATAGGGAAAGTAGCTAGGAATGTGCAGGATGGGTGTAGGGAAGGTCCATAGCTGTCCATTTCTTCTACCGCAACAGTTGTGCATATGTACTGAATTTGGAGATAGATTTGGCCACTGAAACAACTGAGAGAGGGGTGAGAACAACAATAATGTGTTGTGAAGCCAATTAGACCAGATTACATGTGTCCAGTGGACATGTGTGCAAAATGGACAGCTATGTATGGGGCAAAATTTTGGTGGGGGGAACAGATTGACTTTTTTCTTTTTAAGGTGAGAGTGGGATGTTGGGTAAGGATAGTAGGTATATTTGGGGAGGAAGGTTGGGTAGGAAGACAGACAAGGTAGACAAAACAGCATACAAGGGCGGTATTTGACACATGTGGGGGGTAAACACCTTGGATGGGAAGGAGTGTTTGGAAATCGAAATCCCATGTGCCCCCAAATGGAAACAGTGGGACTAAGGTCCACACTCATGGACAATCACCACTGCATCTTCAAGGCCCCGAAGGTGGCTGTGCTGGGGGCTGAGTAGGAGGGGCAGACTTACCCACTAAATAAGCCACTCGGCCCTCAAGCTGGCATAGCATATCTCCAAACTCCCTTCGGCGCTAGCTATGCAGCAATCTCTGGACCTGACTTTGGGTGACAGGATCCTGTCTGCACCCACTACTGTGGAGGACGAGCCCCATCCCCTGAGGTGGTTCTACCTGAAGGTGGTGCAAGACCAGTGGATGAGGAGGTCCTGGGGTGAGTCCCAGGTGTGCTTGGGCCAAGTGTCATGGCCAGATGAGGTGGGAGAGGTGGGTCCTCTGGGACCGGCCTTCCAATATGTGTATGGTGTTGCAGTTTTAAAATATATGTGGGTTATTAATAGTCAACACAATCCAGGATTAGTTATACCAGCATGCATAGATATTCCCATTAACCCAAAACATCAGATTTGGAACAGTTGCATAGCAATCAGAGCACATGCATATATGGAACCACAGTGGCCATTGAAATGGCATGCGGGTTACATTGATAGCAACAGGTCACCAATTATAGTATTTCAACATGGAACATTAATAGAAACACATTTTAATATTTATTGAACAGTAGGACATATATCCCAACAGTAGGCTTAGTGTAAACATACCCACTGATTTGTGTATTTAGATTAGTGTTGCAGATATGGTGCGGGGGGGGGGAGATGTCAATTAACTTATATATTCTTGTAGTACTCATTGCTCTAATCACTAAAGTACAGGTATTATTACAATACCCTATGGCCTTGGTTTGGGCTGTGGTATGTTTGTACACAGTGTCTACTTCAACTATCTTATAGCTAAATCCTTACATCTCTTACCTGGTAGACCTGTGGAAGGAATGTTTGTTAACACTTCCTGACTGTTTATACACATATTCCCGGATACAAAGTTAATATTGTGCACATACCTCTCAGTCTCTTAATGCATACACTCTGGACAAAGCTTGACAACATGGGGTACAAATACGGACATGTTTTGAATATTGCTCTCATAAACTTGGGATGCATGAGTGACAGGATTTGTTTTCATATACATTTTCTGAAGGTTTTGAGGTCTGAAAATCAAAAGTATGTTATTTTGTGACTACAATTCTGGGATCATCCCACTGATTTGCCAGGGGGACAGAGGAACAGGCAGAAAATATGAGCCAATTATCTGGATGTTCTGCATTGTTCAGAGGTATGATTTTGCATACAGCTTACTACCACTCCCAGGATTTGAACCATGGCTGTGTCTGCTACAAATACAACAATTTAAGTCACAGTCAAGTGTCCTATTTGGATATTATTGCTTATCTCTGTAGTGTTTTCTGTCTAAGTCTCTCTTGGTTGTACAGTCTGACCTTGTAATTACAACAGTTTTACACAGACATTCCTACACATATTTTTATGTAACAAAGTGTGAGAAACAGTGGTTGACACAACAGTACTATTCTGATATCAGATGTTACTGCATGCTACATGTCAGGCCATACTATACCAGAGTAAACACTGCCAGTCCAGGATTTTCATCTTTATTGGCAGGCACAGTTTTCTTATCTAACAGACCTGTGGAGGGAATGTTCGTTAACACTACCTGACTGCTTCTACACATATTCCCAGTTAATATTATGCACATACCTCTCAATATCTTAATGCACACATTCTGGACAAAGCTTGAGAACATGGGGGTAGAAACAGGGACATGTTTTGAATATTGCTGTCATAAACATGGAGAGTTGCGTGAGGGACAGGGTTTGTTTTCATATACATTTTCTGAAGGTTTTGAGGTATTTAAATCAAATGTATGTCATTATTTCACGACTACAATTCTGAGATCATCTCACTTATTTGCCAGGGGGACAGAGGAACAGGCAGAAAATATGAGACAATTATCTAGACATTCAAAAAAATCTCTACGTTGAGAGATATGATTATGCATATAGCTTACTACTGTAAGATTATGCTCAACAAGATATTAAGGTTGAATGTAACTTTGCTACAAATATGCAATATAAATAAGGAATAAGATAAAGCTTGTTTAAATGCAGAAACAGAGTTTAGTAATATGTGATTAGCATCCGTACTAAATGACTGTGGCTTAAAAAAATAAGGAACTTGCTTATGAGTATATTACACACACATCAAGAAAGCTGACTACTTACAGACATGACAAGAATGTAATTTGCTTTCTTTAAAGAACTGACAACAGGACATGTTTTTCTAAGAAAGTTTAAGAATATGCTTTTCTAATCCACAAGGCATTTCCTTGAAGACAGTTTACTTATCAGCATTTGCACAAGAACAGATGTGTCAGCATTTGTGTCATCAAGGCAATATCTTTCCAAAACCAAGAGTGTGTGTGTGTTTAACTAAAAATATATAAAGTCTGTATTAAATCCAGTTATGTTGGGGGTACTGGTAGGGACACATATTGTCCTGAGGTAAATGTTATATCTCTCACATCATCTGTACTATATGAGAAGTAAAGTAGAACATTTTCTGAAGCTGTAACAGAAGTACGTGTGGATTATTATAAAATGTTATTGGTTACTGCTCTTAAAGACAGGTGCTGCAAACTATATTCTCTCATCAGTGTATATTCTGCAAGTTTCTATATGCAACAGACTGTGATTGCAACTATAACCAGACTTTGATTTCAGCAGAATCCAGCCAGCAAGACTGAGTGTCTTAAGAAGACTTCAAATCCATCACAGTAAGCATCAGAGTAACAGCACAGTGCTGTGGCACAATAAAATTTATTTTTCCACTACCACTCCCAAGATTCGAACCATGACTGTGTCTGCTAAAAATACAACAATTTAAGTCACAGTTGAGTGTACTATTTGGATATTGCTGTCTATCTTTTCAATGTTTTCTGTCTAAGTCTCTCTTGGTTGAACAATCTGATCTTGTACTTATAACACTCATATACAGACATTCCTAGACATTTTTTATGTAGCACAGTGTGGGTAACAGTGGTTAATATAACATTACTATTCAGAGAATGCAACAATAAATGCCAGACAATACCAGAGTAAACACAATCAGTCCAGGATTTAGAGCTTTATTGCCAGGCAGTTACAGTTTTATTTAAATATGACCTATATGAGACTATTATTGTCATATTGCCTGGTTTATTCAGAACAACCCATACAACAGTTTTTATACTGCCAGATGACTTTCTACTACTTTTTATTTATTTGGTATGACTACTACAAGCAGGATTGTTACAAACCAGCCTCACAATCCAGCCTTTGCAGCCTATATGCATGGGGTTCCTGATTCACAGCACACTCAGCTGCAGCTGTAAAGGAAATAGAGACATATTTAGGCATACCTATCCATCACATACACACACACATACACACTGGATTTTAGTAAACAGTAATAGTATGACTACTTACATACTGCTGGGACATCACCCCTCTGCCCTGCATCTTGGACACACTCGTCCAAGACCTCCCTCTTTCTCCACTTCAAGTCGGCATAGTGGTGCCTGACCTGCTCACCAGTCCGAGGGATACCAGTGGCACTAGTGAGATCATGAGTGAGACAGTCCCAGGCTTCCTCTTTATATTGGGAGCCCTGGTATTGGCCCTACAGCAGTCTCTCATCATGTTTTTTTTACCAGGAGTCCTACCATGACCTTGGACTCTTGTATGCCCCAGCGCTGCACCTGGAAGCGCAATCCCTCTCTGACTCCAGCCATCCTGCCTGCAGTGGGAAGCTGCAACCAGTTATGAGCTGTATTCCTGCCTGTGGGGTTTAAATATGGCTGATTTCCCACCCTTTGCCATGATTGGATGGTTTTGAATATGCTGAGCTAAGCTAAGCTACGGGCAAACCTGCTTAGCTAAGGTTGGCATTGCTTAAAGGGACAGGTTCAGCACTGCTTACCAATGGGAAAATCCACTTAGCTGGGCTACTCATTGTTTAGCAATCTTATTTACACAATGCTTACACCTGGTAAGCAGAACTGTGCAATGCTTAGCATTGGTTATTTTTCATTTTATAGACTATCTGCTGTGTGGCATTGATTCATCATTCATTACATATTGTAAATTTGTTTACTGTCCCTGACATCCCCCAATGTGCTTTCATTACATTTATTCATATGTGACTATACTGTATGGGGCACATGTGTTTATATGGGGATTTCACAACTTTATTAAACTGACAACCCGCATCTGGACCTAATGCAGTACTCTGGTTAACAAATATATGTTATTTAGTAGGTAATACTAAAACAAATGTTTATGTACTGCTTTCACATGTAAAATGTGAATTGGTTACAGTGGGGATCGAACCAGAAATGACTGCTCGTAAAGTGTATGCTCTAACCACTACACTATTGCAATACTGTTTATGTTGGATGTCTCTTGCTATTTAACTTGTTGCACTGTTTAAGCTGGACTAAGCATTGCTAAACAATAGGCACACCCATGCAGCTATGCTTGAACTTTATCGCAGTTATAAAAAAAAGTTTTGTTGTGTTGTTTTATCTATACCCTTCAGAATATCCTTACTAATGCTAAACCAGTTATTTTATCAGCTTTCTACTTTGTTGGACAGTTGTCCCTTTTGGCTTTGTCCAAATTACTTACTCTGATGGGCTGGGAGGTGTGCGTTATGTGCTCATACTGCCTGTGTTATCCTAAATAACTTTTGGCTTGGTAGGGATGATTGTCCCTTATGCCTGTGACCACTGATTTTTGTTTTCCTGATGAGTTGGGGGTGTTACGAGCATTCTCGCTTATTTTTAATTGCCAAAAGCCATTTCTGGAGTGCAAGACCATGTGTATTGTGAGAGTTCTGCTATCAGACACACCCCCTGCACTCGTACACAGCTCTGTGTCTGTTTAACAGCAAAGGCAGCACACCTTCATGAATATGCATGGCAGTGCGCCTTACATATTCATGAATACTGCGCGCCTTCTTGAATATACAAGGCACACTGCCATGCTGTATGGGAATGGTCCCTGATGTGCAGGAATAACTTATTCCAGCATGGCTGCTTGCTGTATCCTGGGAATTATTTCCAAAGATGTTAAATAAATCTACATATAGTACATTTCTATACAAAACACTATCCTGTATTTATAGGCACATTCTTATCGATGTGGCTGTCCAAATATTTGGAAAATACTGATGCTAGGTTCACACAAGGCCAGATACTACAGTCACAAGGTTTAAAATTTTTAGGACTATACTACATTTTTGTACTTCTTAACATTCCTTCACTTGGACCTGGGCTGAGGTGGAAAGTCATAATTTCCTCTTTTTGCCAATATAGACTTTTAATGGTGTTGCTGGCTTCCTTCAGTAATCCAAATGTATGCCAATATGTGTGTGTAATTGTGTGTGTGTGTGTGTGTGTGTGTGTGTGTGTGTGTGTGTGTGTGTGTGTGTGTGTGTGTGTGTGTGTGTGTGTGTGTGCGTGTGTGTGTGTGTGTGTGTGTGTGTGTGTGTGTGTGTGTGTGTGTGTGTCTACAACTTAACTGACTTGTGCAAACTGTGTTATCTGCTTTGACACAATTTTCATAATTTATGGTATCACCTTAAATAGAAGAGGCCTGCAAACCATCCAGCTTTGTCTGTCTGCTTTATGCTTATGGCTTGCCAGAAAAACTCCAGATCACCACTGACCCTGAATCAAATAGAGTGCATATCACAAAATAAATAAATGAATGAACTAGCCAGAGGGGGTAGTAAAATATTTTGATCTCATCTCCCAGCTCAAGACACAGTGGGAAAAGCAGTAACAAAGTGGATAAAGAGCATATGACCTGATAATGTATGTAATTCTTGTATAAGAGGGTTCACTACCTACAGGGGCTCTTAAGGTTCTTTTATACAGATAATTATTGTTGTGAGAAATATTTGCAGTCTGTACAGTCCTAAGCACTGGTATACATTATGCATCCTGCTGTTCCATATGTTGGACATAGACAGGCAGACCTTTCATCTCATGTATATGCTGCTATATTAAAGCATTATTCAGAATATATTAACTGCGATATTGCCATTAAATGATGAATATATTTCCTGGTAATTTGAAAATAACTTATGGACTGTGTTTTGCATCCCCTGTGAGGGTCTACATGTGTTTGTCACATGCATCATTCACATGATGCTTCCCGAATGCGCGTTTGGCAGAATTCGATTCAGTGTGAAAACATTTTGTCACTGACACTACAAAACTACTTTGGTCTAACTCATGAGTTGTAGCACTGACTTAAGGCGTATCTTGTCCTCACAGATAAAGCAGTCCACCATGTCCAAGTGCCCTGTTTGCTGCCACTGTACATTTCTACTGTGGTGATGGTATACCATGCCCACTATGTTGTTTTTCTGTTTATATTACTTCCCTGCACTATTGCCTTTCCAATGGTTAGTCCTACAGATTCTAATGAAGTAACTTGCAACACAGAAAAGCAAAGAAGAAACATACAGCTAGGTAATGTATATGTATAGTGAGTATAGCAGCATGTCTTTGTCTGGGGCATTCAGTAGCATTCTGAATAGTTCTACTCCTATTTTATCATGCTAGGCAGAGCATCACATATGCAATAATACTTTAAAAATAAACCCCACGTGCTGTATGAATGATACTCCCAGGGATTCAGCAAGCTCTGCATGCCATGCAGGAATAGTGCAAGAGCTGCTGCACGCAATATGGCTGATGAGTGATCCAGGAATGAGCTACCAGGACATGCACAAGTGCTCCTACACTATTCCTGCATGGACACAGCTCTTGTATGCTAATTATCCCATTTGCTGGCAAAAATTATGCAAATGAGATGAATTAGTGATCCAGGAAGCAGGCAGGCGTCTGTGAAGGAATACTGTAACCTGCAGAAATGTATTCGGTTATTAACCTACAAAACGGAGGCATGACAGCTCCAAAGAAAGCATGTATTAAATGTAGTAGGCATGCCAATGGCCAAATATATGGCCATTGGCATGGGAAATAGTTGCAAAATTATAAAAAATAACTTTTATTTTTTTTTGGCCGATTTCGGCCGTTTAAGAGTAGAGGAGCTGTGCACAAATGGAATCAGCCTGAAAATAATGAAGAAAGTAGGAAATAAGCTTTTAAAGCCAAATCAGCATTCTGACATAATAGTCAATGGCATGCATAAGACAACAAAACCATGGAATAGTGGTTGCTAAGGGGGAAGGCTGACTGTCAGTTTTGTAACCATGCATTAGCAGTCAGTGTTATGCAAATGAGGGGATTGATACTGAATCACAGATTTCCCCTCAGTGTTAGCTTGCACTCAACCGTGTAGGGGCACAAACACCATGGTATAAGCATAAGAGGTAGATGACCTCATAAGGGGAAGTGTCATGCATGATGTAAGCTTATTGGAGCTCTGTGGCCTGTGTTTGCCCTTAGCTGTGAAATGGGGTGTGTCTGAGGCTGCCTAGCAGTGTTTACATTGCCTAAACCAGTGTGCATGCCACACACCAGGTTTTAAACAAACAAACAAAAAAAACAGGAAATAGCAGCTCTGTTCACATCTGAGCATTGAGTATGTGCGGCGCGCCTCAGGGCTTAAACGGGAAGGCAATGGGAAGGGAAAACAGTAGTAGGAAGGCAATCAAGGAGAACTAGCTTAGCTGGCAGGTGAAATGTATCAAAATCAGCCAATTACACAGGCAGCAGCCCAGCACACTATTATAAACTAAGCAAACACCTTTCACTCTGGTTTTTCCCACAAACTCTACACCACTGGTGTACACAAACTGGGAAATTTTACTTGACAAAACTAACAAAATGTTAGGGGGTGCTGTTGTTCTCATACAACAATATGTGGAAGAGGCTGAGGTTGGTGTGAATAAGAATGCTGATGACCAACCAACAGTGAGGAAAAGGAGAAGAGTGTACAGACCCAGGGTAACTGACCAGGGGCTACATGAGCTGGAGATAGTGGAGCACTATAGGGTGGACAGGGACCTCCTACAGCAAATTGTTGAGCTGTGCCAGCCACACCTCACACACAGAACCAACAGAGGGGAACCCATCCCAGTGGATACCAAGGTATATGTAGGCTTAAGAATACTAGCCACAGGTACCTTCCAAAAGTGAACTGGTGATATCATGAGGATCTCACAGGAATCAGCATCCAGGGTTCTCCACCAGTTCCTGGATGCCATGTTAACACATGCTGGTGAGCGCATATATTTCCTCAACACCCATGAGACGTTGACCAGCAATATGTTTCTCCTCCACCAAATAGCAGAATACCCTGAGGAAGTGGGTGCTATAGACTGCACGCACATACACATCAAAGCACAACCGAGTTAGCGGGGTAGGGTCTACATAAACCGCAAGGGCTTCCCATACATCAACTGCCAGGTTGTGTGCGATGCCCAGGGCGTTATCATGAATGCATTTGCTGGCAGCCCTGTTAGCTATCACGACTCCCACATCTGGCATATGACACAGCTGTACCAGAGATTTGCCAGTGAGGACATCCCATATGGCCACCTCGTGGGGGATACTGGTTACGCACTGGAGCCATGGCTGATGACACCCATCAGAAATGCACACACACCTGAACAAGAACTCCATAATGAGGCACATGCACAAACCAGAATAATAATAGAGGTTGTGTTTGGGATGCTGAAGTCATGGTTCCAGTGCCTGGACATATCCTGTGGAGCTGTGCAGTACTCACCAGCTACATGTACACAAATTTTCATTGCATGTGCCATGCTACACAATATGATCCTGCGGAAACAGCTGCAGCAGGAACAGCACGGGGCAGGGCCACAAAGCCCCCCACCATTGCCAAGGCCAGCACAGGCACAGAGTTACTCAGGGGATGAACAACCTGAGCCTGCCCATGTAGGCAGAAGGAGGCATGCCCGGTATGCCCAGGCTTTGGCAAAGAGGCAATGTGTAGCACATACACTGACACTGTAGGAACCCAGGGAATGACACCTCTCTCTAACTCGCACATACAGTAAAAGGGATGCCAAACATGACACTACCTGTGCTTTACCATGTACAGGGAGGGTACTATATGCATCTGACATAGTCAGCCTTCCAGAACCATCCTCAGTACTGGCACAGCCACAAGGTAAGTCACTATTCCTATCAATTGATGAATGGAGTAGCATGTCCTGCTAGTTTTATCTATGGTATGGATATGAGCATGCAAGGGAATTGGGTGGCTGAATGGGATGGCAGCAGATAGTGAACACCTATATGGGCAGCATGACATGCATAATAAATACCCGTGTCAACAAAGTAGGCAGTACTAGACAAAGTGACAAATCCCACTGCAGTACATGTGGTGGCCCAAATGTGTGTTTATAGGACACACACATGCATGTCAGTGAGGCTCACATACCCAAAAGCCTCAGCCAGCAGGACAGGTGTAGATGACCATAAAGAAAGGCTGTTCTAAGGCCTCCAATTAATGGCAATGGAGAGCAGCCCCCCTCCATAGCTATACAGACAGACTAGAAGAGGTCGGGTAGTTGTATGTTAGTTCTGAATGGTAAGAAGTCTAAAACTGAAATATAGGTAAATAAAACCCAAGATCTGTACTCTACTGATATGCCTCTAATCTGCATGATAGGTCAGAATACAAAACGAAATGGAAGCCAACAGAGTATCTGGAATACCAGCACAGTCATAGCAAATGTTTACAGTTGCCAGGTGTGCCCCCCCACTACAATCCTATGTAGAAATGCAGTAACATGTACATGTGGGTTTAATAACAGTGGAGCAGATTACCTGAGCTGGCCCAATTTATAGGATAGATTGTTGCATGTGTACAGTATGCAGGGGTTTGTGTGTTAGGTTGTTGTGTGTTGTATATTGTGTGGAAGTGGTCAGCATGTAGGCATATGGAGGGTTGTGTCTCAGTGGCCTATGGCCAGTACTGCTGATGACAGGGCCATATTCTGACAATTGCAGTTCCAACCACAATGCATCTCAGCAAGACCCAATTCAGCAGTCATCCATATTCACTGTTCAGATGTCAATATCTGTCACCATCTGAAAGATGGACATGCCATGAATGTGGGCCCAAAGATACACACAGTACACAGGTGGAAGTACCCTAGACAGAGTACATAAAATGTAGCTGTCAACTGCACACACCTTTGGAATTGTACATAAAGGTTAGCAGCACATTAGTTGTCTGTGCAGTGTTGAATACCGATGTAGTCTGGCCAACCACAGGCAGACCACAAAAAGCACAGTTATGAAGTAATGAGAGACTGCCTATGTCCCTGCACAAGACAGCATAAGGGGAATGTCCTAGGTATATCTGTGAGTCACTGCAAGAAGCTTCCATATCACACATGCACTCAGCTCACCCCACCATCAGCCACAGGTTTATCACAGGTCATATCCCTGCTGTTGGAAATGAGTACAGTATGACCTCCACTTCTGTATGGGAATCCCCACAGAATGCTGAAGAGGTGCCCTATGCAGGTGTATCCCTAGCTGTAAGCAGCACCCTGCCAGCATCCAGAACAGTGGAGTAATATGGACAGGAACTATTGCCATTAACACCTCGCACACTTAACCTGTCACCCCAGGGGAATCCAGTGGCTCACAGCCTGGGACTGTAGGAGTGACAGAATACACTGGCCTGCTAAAGATGGTCTGCATCACGACCAAATTCCCTACAGTCCTCTGACAAAGGCCTTTGCCTCACCCGTACTGGTAATGTATGTTATCTTATGGGGTCCCAACTAACAACATAACACAGTCCACAGAACACAAATACAAGGCCATGTTGACAAATCCAAGTAGCATGCCCACCATGTCCTAGTGCATGAACTGTGGACCAACCCCTAAATACCACTGGGATGAAGGGACAACTATAGGGATACTTCTTAGACATCACTCGCATAATGATAGGAAGAGGTTAGAATAACAGAGTGGGGGGTGTAGAAGCATGAACACCATGGACTGTGTGAAGTCTGAATCTCTGATGTGTGCCCATACTACAATTGCCTGCAAACTCGGTAATGGGTGTCTACAAACCTGCTTGTAAACCACAATGTAAAAGGGAACTGACCAGATGTATGAGCCCTGCCTCTGGGTAACCTGGGTGAATCTGCACAGCTGAAAGATATGGCCACAGCAGGATATTGCTATTCTGTTACATCAATATATGTACAAGCAGGGGATCCTCAGCCACCATGGTACCAAGGTGCTGGACCATTTACACAGACCCATCAGCAAGTGTCTTCAGCTACCCCTCCAGAATGACATGAGTGTGCAAGAATATGTAGGCTGCAGACCACAATACTGGACACAGCTTCATTCATCTTTTATTTCCCAGGAAATAACTGTGAGCAAATAAGTATATCTGACAGTAGTTGATGACAATACATCACAGTGTAAAACAGTACATGTCTGAATATCTCTGCTAACACCAACCATGTAACACAAGCAGCACAGAGACAATAGTTAAAGTATCCCACTATCGTTCACCCATTGTGACTCCATATTGTCAAACTATCTACAGATGTCCTGCAGAAACAGGTTGATTGCTTTAGGTGTAGAACACAAAATTCTGGACTGGAGTACAACCTACCTGGAATGGAGACACACACTCAATGCAGAAGGTCATACTGGGTATGCTCCTGCACTTAGAGAAATGAAGCACATGTCTGATAACAAAACACAAGTCATACTGGGCATGCCCTTACACTTAGAGAAATGAAGCCCATGTCTGGCAACAACAGTGGACTATACATATATGTCAGCTGCAGATGAATGTGCATACACACCACACTGCACACTATTCATGCTTTGCATACACACTGGATAGGAATACTCACACATATCCAAGGCTAACACACTATAATAGGTCGAACATACACACACACAGATGTGGGGAAGAGAGAGGCAGACAGTAACAAAGAGATTTCCATCATGAGGCCTGTTCCACCCACCACACATCCAATTGGCCAATATCACCGGATGCGGTGATGTCAATCACTGTATACATTTGCTTTTTGTAGCCCTCAGCCCTATAGTGTCTGTGGTGCTTGCGATAACCATGTAACATGATAGTGCAAATCAGTATTCATCTAGCATTTGTATACCCAGTCCTGTCAAATGTAAAGTTGTGTGTGACTGAGTGTTGTGTGTGTGTGTGTTTCCAGAGGAATGGCTTTTGGCCCATTCACACACACTGCACTTCCCATTGCCCATGTTAGCACTCATGCTGATGTCAGTTCCCTTCAAATAACACTCTGGCCAAATCTTAGCCCCATAAGCTCTGTGGTGCTTGCGATAACCGTGTAATGATGTAGTATAACATATTAGTTAGGTAAAATTTCTAATCCCAGACATGGCAGCTGTGAAACTGTGTGTGTGTGGAGATTAATAATCTTGAAGCCATTCACAGTCACTACACCTCCCATTGCCCTACTTTAGCAAGCCTGCTGATGTCAGTCACCTTGAAATAACCCTTTGGAGAAGGGACAGCCCTATAAACTCTGTTTCATGTGCGATAACTGTGTAATGCTATAGTATAATATACTAGCTAGGTAGTAGTTCTAATCCCAGACATGGCAATTGTGAATATGTGTGTGTGCCTTTGATAATACCTGATATTATGGACATTCACACTTACTACTCTCCCCTTACCCCTCTTTTAGCACTGCTGCTGGTGTTAGTGACCTTCAGAGATACCCATGGAGAGCTCTCCAATATGTAGGCTCCATGGCGCGTGCCATAAATGCAAAACAATGTAGTAGCAGTAACTGCACAGGTATGGGTTTGAACCTCATCTGTGGCAAGTGTTTGTGTGTCCCTCAAAGATTATGGCCCCATTTAAACCCTGTACACATCTCAGAGCATGACATTAGCAGTTCTGCAGATATCATCCACCTTAGAAGTACCTGTTGCCAACCCTAAACCATGTCAGGTCAGTGGTGCATGTGGTCAGTTCATAACATAATGGTCTGTAAAGATTGCTAGATAGAAGTTTGAATCTAACCCCTGGCAAATGTAAATGTGTGTTGAGGGTAATATTATTTTTGGGATCTCTCACCCACTACATCACCAAATGCCAGTATTTACAAGGGCTGGTGATGTTCCTCACCTTAGATGTACCATGGGACAATATCCATTCTCTAAGCTCTGTGGCGCATGTGATAAATGAGGTACACTATAGTAGCAGTACATAGCTAGGTAGGGATTTGAATCTTAGTACTGGCAAGTGTTTGTGTGCGTGTGCGTGTGTGTGTGTGTGTGTGTGTGTGTGTGTGTGTGTGTGTGTGTGTGTGTGTGTGTGTGTGTGTGTGTCTATCATCAGTATCCTGTGTGGAAGTTGCTGTGATTGTGTAATAACAGGATGCATTGTGGGGTGGGTTTTGCTAAATTATTATGTTGAGGACCTAGTATATGTCATGCTGTCCACCTTACAAGGACAACAGATGTCAAACACCAGAGAGGCTGGTGTAGACAATCTATAGCCCTGCATGTGACATTACGGATTGGTGAACAATATAGCCAACCCTTCTATTACTCAGTGAACACTCTCCACCCATGTCTCATAAACAAACACAAATGGCTAGGCAACATCTACTATATTGGTAGTTCCCTGCATATTGCCTCACAGATAGTAACCACTGTGTGATTGCAGTCGACTACATGCCTGTTGACCATAACAGTGCCACTGACATCAGAAAGTACTGTGATGTGTTACATCTCCTGACTGCCTGTTATCCAGCAAGTAAAAGGACATGGCACCCTGTTCCATACCCTCAGTAAGCAAATAAAAGCTTACAGTGGCCCTTTTGCTATGTTCCCCACTGGAAGCCTGTAACAACTGTAGAGTAACCCACAAAGGGAATACCATGCCTTATACACATGGCCTGTATTGACAGATGCCACTAACTCCACTGAATACCTGTATTATGCTGTCAATGTAGGTGCACGCATGACCTCAGTTCCATAGCCAGGTCTCAACAAATGAGGTCAGGAATGCTACATCAGAAGATAACAATCTGTCCACACAACATGCTCCAGTGACCTCAAGTACACTTCCACACATCAAGGAACATGCGTGTGGGACATGTGCACAACCCACGCACTGTCCATGTTATAGCCCACATACATGGGAAGCAGTGCACATCACTGGCCACCTTCAATAGTAACCCAGATGAGTGGATGGTGAATACAATACTCACCCATGGGAACTACTCCAGGGACTACACCCTTGAGCCACACTGGAGACTATTTTAATAAGGCCTGATGCCAAGGAATTCCCTGTGCCTAGCCTTGTACAGCCTTCAGGCCCATTCACCTACTACACACCTGTGAAGCAATGAACCTATGCATCTCAGTACTGGTAAATGTGTGTGTGTGTGTGTGTGTGTGTGTGTGTGTGTGTGTGTGTGTGTGTGTGTGTGTGTGTGTGTGTGTGTGTGTGTGTATTAATGATTTTGAAGCCATTCACACTCACTACACCTCCCATTGCCCTAATATAGCATGCCTGCTGATGTCATTCATCTTAAAATAACCCTTTGGCCATGTCTCAGCTATACAAGCTATGTGGTGCTTGCATTAACTGTGTAATACTGTAGTATATCAAACTAGTTAGGTAGGAGTTCTAATCCTGAACCTGCCATCTATGTTATCGTGTGTGTGTTTCCCTGAGAAAGTATGTGTGTGTCTTCGTATACTCCTGCTTTTGTGGACATTCACACATAATACACTTCCCTTTCCCCTCTTTTAGCACTGTTGCAGATGTCACTCACCATCAAAGATACCTTTGGACAGCTTCCAACATGTAAGCTCCATGTCGTGTGCAATAACCTGTGCAACACTGTAATAACAATACATAATCAGGTAGGGGTTTGAAACTCAGTACTAGTAAGTGAGTGTTTGTGTGTCATCAGTATCCTGTGTGGGTGTTGGGGTGATGATGTAATGACATGATCCATTGCAGTGTGGGTTTTGCTGCATCATTATATTGAGGACCTATATGTCCCATTGTCCACATTACAAGGTCAACAAGTTTTCAAACACTGTAGAGGTTGCAGTAGACAATCCTTAGCCATAAATGTGTTCAGCCATGTGCAATTACTATGTGACAGTATGGTTTAGTAAACAATATAGGGAACCATTATAATACCCAGATACCACTCTCCACCCAGTGATCATACACAAACACGCTTGGCTCTTACACTCTTACTCACTTCCTTTCTTAATTTGTCTCTGTCTCTGTCTATCTCTCTCCCTCTCTGGTGGATTCAGAAAAGTACATCTGTTTTGCATAGGCAGTAGCTTGAGTTGTGTAAGTAATGCTCATGATCAGCTGATGGCCTGTGCATGAACTGCAGTTCCCCACTTGCTAGTTGCATGTGGAACAGCTGTGGTATCATTCCTATAGCCAATTGCATGGAAACCCACTCCTATAACTAACCACTTCATGTGGGTGTTGGCCCTTTTCCTTCACTGTGAGCAGGACTTCATATAGGTGTTTGACAAACAGTGTATCAGAGGGTAGTTGGAAATACATCTTACAACATACACTGTGGAGACAGACCAACAAACAGGAGAGGGATGCTCCAGACATGGGACAGAATGGAAGTATTGCTGTTCTACATTTGAAGTAATGTTGGTTTAACAGGGTTTGTGTGGATATGGCTGATCTACATGATTTAAAGTCTGGCATGACAGTGTTATGTGGTTGAAGAAACTCTCATCTGTAAGGCTATCTGCAGACTGGCCAGAGTTTGGAGTCATACATGTGGTGTGTTACTCACACATTTCCTATCTTAGAAATGCAGTAGCATACTCCGATGATTGTAGTCAGAACATGGTGACATTCATGTGAATTACTGACTTCATATCCCTCAGAGGAGATAAATCACAACAAACCCTGTTACACCAGGAATGTTTTCAATTTATCACAGCAATATGTCAATATTGGCCCTGTGTGTGTGCCTCCATCCCCCAAGTCTGTCTCCCTTTGTCCATATGGCATGCAGTAAGAGGTGCATATGTACAGTATATCATTATTTACTGAAATCATACCTGATAACAAGCCAGTGAGATATCAGACTGCTAGACATGTTATGTATAATGGGCCTTATATTACCAGACAAAACCTGGACATTCTGTTGTATTCTGTACAGTAGTGAGGTCTGTGTACTTATGCTTATTGTTGACAGAGTGTGTATTGTGAATGTGTTACTTGGCATTGTTCTTGGTACTGTTCTATCTGACATTGCATGCTGCTCCAGTTTATGGTACCCTGTCAGCATACATGTTTGTAGGGCCAGACTGACACATGTCCCATACCACAGTCAGGCCTCAGTCTACACTGTGTATTGGCCCAGTATATGTAGGGTTAGTGTGAGAGTGGCACATATGAGGATGGTTTGTTCATACAGTCCATATACTGTACTACTAATAAGGCTTACCATAATGTGACTGTGACTGTGTTCAGATTGGTTGTGGGTATGTACTTTCATACTGGTATCTATTACTCCGTGCTGATACATGCCTGTAGTGCCTGCTATATTTGCAGGTACATGTGCATTCCCCCATAGGAAACTTGGGTCAGTGTTGAGGCAGTCTGCCTGTAGTTTGCACAGTACTTTGTGACATGCCTAGCAGCTCAGTGTACTTACCTAGTGTGACGTTATGTCCAGATATTTGTCAGATGTACTGTTGCCTGGCCACCATAAGTGTTGGGTATTTCTGAAAAAGCAGTGGGATGCTGTGAAGATGTATACCACTAACTAGTGGGAAGCATGTGGGCTTAGGACCTTTGCTCCTCCAGTTAATATGTGTTATGATAGACAGGAGTATGTGAATGCATCAACTGTGTGAACTTATTTATTCCAGTATTTTGTGATATCCCATTTACATGGCTGTAAGCATCCACTTTGACAGGCTTGGCCCACATGTCTTGCATTAAGGAGTTCTTTGTATAACCCTACATTTTGCACTAAGGATTTCTGTGTAAAACTCTGGACTGACCAGATTGAGGCAGACTGTCCACGTTTATTGGTCATATGTCTGCTGTATTCCATAGGATCATTACAGTGATTTTTGTGGTACTTCACTATGATGATCTTATGATGTCTGTTAGTAACTGATGGTGTATATGTCAGCATCAGAAGTGACTTCCCACACAACATGTCTGTTAACACAACCCCTGTTACTGTAGCAACATTCTACATTTAAACCTTCAATGCTTACATTACATCCCCTTGCACTAAGAGGTTGTGACTATAGGTGTTGAGGTATGACCCCACCACATATTATAGGCATATGTTTATATATATATATATATATATATATATATATATATATATACATATATATAAATATATATATATATATATATATATATATATATATATATATATATATATATATATATATATGTATACACACACACACACACACACACACACACAGATATATATATATATATATATATATATATATATACACACACACACACACACACACACACACACACACACACACACACATATATATATATATATATATATATATATATACACACACACACACACACACACACACACACACATATATATATATATATATATATATATATATATATACACACATATATATATATATACACACACATATATATATATATATATATACACACACACACACACACACACACACACACACATATATATATATATATATATATATATATATACACACACACACACACACACACACACACACACACACACACATACACACACACACACACATATATATATATATATATATATATACACATATAGCCAAACAGCAGCAAACATCACGTATTTCACATCCAGGGCAGTGTCTCTAAAACCTGATAGGTGTGGCAAGAAGGAGATCATTTGCAGAAGACAGATGAGAAGTATGGATAGGGAATCCTTGGTCTTCAATCTCTCATCCATCAGACTAACTGATGTACATGTTAATGTGTTGAATAAAGGGTTGAAATTCATACCCACAAGGGGAATGGATGAAAATGAGGCTATATTAAGCCTAAGAAGTTTTGGAAGAGATGTGATGTTAAATACAATTTCAAGAACAATAAGGATGTACAGGTGGAAAGATTCAAGAAACTCAGTAGTTTTGTTCCACAAAACAGTGTGGTGATGGACACATTTATCAATGTATGTGAGAAAGAAATAATTGAACATATTCAAAATAATAGTAGAAGAAAGTTTTTTAACATCACAAAGGAAGAGAGGATGGCCTTAAAGGAAATGGAAGTAAATAAACAACTAACAATCAAACCAGCGGATAAAGGAGGAGGGGTAGTTCTGATGGATACCAACAAATACATAGAAGAAGTTTTGCTTCTGTTAGAAGATGGTACCTCATATAGAGAAATTAATAAGAAGGAACTGAATGATATTGAAAGTCGAGTGAGGATGTGTCTGGAAGGACTTAGAGAAAGGAACCTGATCACTTCAGAGTTATATGATTATCTGGTTGTTGAACATCCCCTGATTCCAGCTTTTAAATGCCTTCCAAAAATACATAAAGATTCACACAAACCACCAATGAGACCCATTGTGGCTGGAGCAGGATGGATCACGGAACCAGCCTCTATTTATGTAGAAAATCAGATCAAGAAAGAACTGGAGAAAGCACCAACAATTTTGAAAGATACGAAAGACTTCATACAAAAGTTGGGTGAGTTTGTAGACACCAAAAGAATTAAAAGAAAACATCTAATGGTATGTATGGACATTAAGAATTTATTTACTAGTATTCCCAACTGTTATGGTATGACGGCTATGAAGGAATATCTCATAAACAAAGGCAAGTATGGTAAGAGACAAATTGTGATAATCTGTGAACTGATGGAGTTGATATTAACAAATAACGTCTTCATCTTTAATGGCAAAATATATACTCAGCTATGTGGAGTAGCAATGGGCACGTTGTGCGCCAATAGCTATGCAAATTTAGTTTTGGCGCACTGGGAAGATCAAGTTATTCATCATGAGAACCCAGGGAAAGATAACATAAAGTTATATCAAAGGTTTGTTGATGACATATGTATTTTATGGGAAGACAATGCTGTGGAATTGAAGGAATTTCATCAATATTTAGAAAACAGCACTAACTTCTTGAGGTTCACCATGATGTACAGTGATACACAAATGGACTTCTTAGATGTGAGAATATGGCAAAATGGAGAAGGTGACATAGAAACAACCCTTTATAGAAAAGAATGTTGGAAGAACAACATACTTCCAAGAAACATTATGCACCCGAGGCACACTCATAGGAATGTGATGAGGACATCAAGAATACACTCGAATGACATCAATATCATAAATATGATGGAAGACATGTCAGACCATTTGAAAGATAGAGGGTATAAAGAGATGGAGATCATGGAAAATAAGCAACAAGTCATGATGGAAAGGGAAACGAAGGCAAAACCTTACTTGAAGAGAAAAAAAGAAAATGGAACAGATGAGTTCAGAAGGAAAGACCCAGTGGAAATTAAGATGATTCTTACCCACACGACTGACACTAAACAAATCTGTGGTATAATAAAAAGAAACTGGAAAATATTAACATCAAATGAAGAATGCAAGGAGATAGTGGGACAAGCACTGAAATTTGGATATAGGAATGCAAGTAATTTAAAGGATATTTTATACAAGGACAACTACTCTATACCACCAATTATGTCAGACAGAAAGGGAACCTTTCCTTGCAGAACATGCACGATGTGCAAATACATCTGCACAGAAAATGCATTTGAACATCCAGTCACCAAGAAAAGATACACGTGTAATTTATATGCGGATTGCACAACTACGAATGTTGTGTATATAGCCACATGTTCAAAATGTGAACAATTCTATGTGGGAAAGACTATAAGACAACTAAAAGAAAGGCCCTCCAAACAAGTCAGTGACATTAGGCTAAAAGACTTTAAAAGTCCCCTGGCAAAACACATCAGGGATCATGTAGATTATAGTTTTGTTTTCAGGGTTTTAAAAGTTGTATATGTGTCCAGCAGAGGGGGTGATATCAATAATAGACTAGAGCAAGAGGAAATGTTGTGGATAGGGAAACTACAAGCACATGTAAAACCGGGACTCAGTACTACATTTCCCATCCAACCTGCACTTAGGAAGCGTAGACTAAGAAGGCATGTCTAGCACTTCTCAAAGGAAAGGGCACATCAACTTGTAGTGCTGTTTCATACTACTTGCACTCAGGAAATAAAGTTTAAGAAAGCATGTTCAACATATCAGGGAATGGGCATGTTAATTTGCAGTTTTGCCTCATTGGAGCAAAGTATTTTTTAAACAAGGAGCAGTGGTCATTATGTATAGATCTGATGAAGGGTGAACTTTGAAACCCGAAAGCGCTTATCTCTCTGTGTTTGTTTTATTATTTTAACATGTTCTGACGATGTTTTATAATAAATAGAAGCTGCTTTAAAATTATTCAGAAGGGGACGCTCAGCTCTGTTGATGCCAACTGTTTTAAGGTGATGCTTATAGAAATAATTCTTGCAAATGAAAAGTGTTTTTGAAGAAAGTGGATGTAAGAAGTAACTCAAGACTTTGTTAACTGGTAGAGGTTGTATTTTCTTGCCGCACCTATCAGGTTTTAGAGACTCTGCCCTGAATGTGAAATACGTGCTGTTTGCTGCTGTTTGGATATTTTACAATTTTTACAGCACACTCCTATCCGGTTGCATTCTTTTTGATGTTATATATACATATATATATATATATATATATATATATGTATATATATATATATATATATATATATATATATATATATATATATATATATATATATATTTGCCAAAACTGCAAAGACCTCCGAAGCAGATATCCAAGCAACAGCCACCCCTCAACAATACCCACAAATCACATATCTCACAAAATTAGTGTGCCTCACAGTCACAGCCCTTAAGGCCAAACAGCACACCAAATACACTTGTTATAGGGGACTCTATTGTCCTGCACACTGATGTCCTGCTCACCAGACTGAACAAGGAGAAGGTCACTGTAAGCTGCCTGTCGGGTGCCAGGATCCGCCACATAATGCAAGCACTCAGGTCACTCCAAAGCAAGTACAAGTATTACTCCGTCATTGTCTATGCTGGTGTGAATGACCTGAGACATACCTCCCTGGACTACATGAAAAGAGACATAGAGGAGCTCTCTGACCATGTAGCCCAGGCTGGTATGACCCTGACCTTGAGTAGCATCGTGCCCTCACCAAGAATGATGCCACAGTATAAAGACAAAATTATCAGTTTCAACAATTGGCTAAAGTATTGGTGTCATTCAAAGGGGATCCAGTGTCTGTCAGCCTGGGATGACATGCTCAACAAGCCACGTTGCTTCGCTAGGGATGGCTTGCACCTGTCACCCTTAGGCTTTCGTATACTGGCCAAGGCTCTTGTCACCCCATAGTGCCTTTTTTAGGCATGGCTCAAAGGACAAACCCACCTCCATAGACAACCCAAAGATAAAAAACTAAAGGTGATGCTACTCAATGCCAGAAGTCTAAACCTCAAGATGCATGCACTCGAGACTCTCCTCAGTATGGAGAAAATTGATGTCTGTGCAGTAACAGAAACCTGGTTCAAGGCTCCTGAGAGCACCCCAGCACTACCAGGTTATAACTCATACCATGTGTTTTGGCCCCAAAACTTGGACCGAAGCACAAAAGGAGGGGGAGTATCTATATTCATCAAAGATACCTACACCTCCAGGTTAGTGGCACTGCACGAAGCATCAGAAACCATCCATGTGCAACTAACAGCGGGCAAAACTGCCTTTCAGTTTGTAGCCTGCTACAGAACACCCTCCCTATTACAGGAACCCCACTTGGCATTCCTGAGAACACTGGAGAATATGAAGGTCTCTCCAAACACTATGTTATTGGGTGACTTCAACTACCCAAACATTGACTGGGAAAACTACTCAAGCCCAAACACCCTCACCCAACGGTTCCTTGAATTTATAAACTCTAACACAATGGAACAACTGGTCACCACTCCCACAAGAGGGAACAACATATTGGACCTGGTCATCACCAACATGGGAACTCTATGTTCCACACCAGAGGTAAAGCCCTCATTGGTAAGATCAGACCATAAACAAATTTCCCTGGACATCCATATCCCATCCCCACCCCCAGCCAAGGAAATCAGTGTAAAGAATTTCTCAAAAGCCAACTTTGCACTTCTCAAGACTGAGGTGGAATCCTTCAAAGCCCCTGGGCCAGAGGATAATACAGCCCAATCCGCAGAATCCAAATGCATTCTATGAGCACCTGCAGGAATGCATGGATTGTGCTATCCCAAATAAAACCAAGACTCACTCCTCCAAAAGCAGGAGACCGGTCTGGTGGACCCCGGCCATAAATAAGCTATACAACAGAAGGAGGAAGCTACTACATGACAGAGTAAAATCCCAAAAAGGGAAGGCATCTCTGATCAGTATTAGCAAGAAACTTCGATCCCTCATAAAATCATCAAAGGCCAGTTTCGAAAGAAAAATTGCCCTAGACACTAAAGACAATCACAAGGCCTTCTTTAGTTATGTCAGGAACATGGGTGGAAACTCCCAGATATGCTCTGAATTGTTGCATAACGGTGCAAAATATACCGAACCTACAGATATAGCCAACATCTTGGCAGACAGATTCAGCGCAAACTTCTCCCCCCCCTTCCCCCCCAAAGGAGCAAACGCCTATCCCAACTGAATGTAACCTCCTTGACATCACAGATGCACAGGTGAAAGCTGCCCTCTCCAAAGCAAAAAACACAGCATCTATGGGACCGGACGGTGTCCCAGGCTGTGTCTTACATGAGTTCCAATAAGAACTGAACCCCCACATTAAGTCACTGTTCAAACTTAGCCTTACTACAGGATATGTACCCAAAGAATGGCATACAGCTACAGTGGTCCCACTCCACAAAGGTGGTGCCACAACGGACCCCGGAAACTATCGCCCCATAAGCCTGACTAGCCTGGTCTGTAAAGCTATGGAGCGTATTATCATGGAACTCATAAACAAAGACATTGGGAGCCTCCAGACACTGGACCCTACCCAATTTGGCTATGTTAAGGGCAGATCTTGCCTCTTAAACCTTTTTGATTTCTTTGAAACAGTTACCAAAGCCATAGATGAGGGCAAGGTAGTCGACACAGCCTACCTGGACCTCGCAAAAGCCTTCGACACAATACCCCACTCAGGCATCATAAATAAGCTTACCAGCTTAAATATCAACCCCTATATCACAAGATGGGTTGCAAACTGGCTCAGAGATAGAACCCACATGGTCAGAATCACAGGTGCCATGTCCGAATCCAAACCAGTTACAAGTGGCATCCCACAGAGCTCAGTTCTGGGACCTCTCTTGTTCGGTATATACTTCTCTGAGGCTCAGGCTAACATGGGGGGATTATGGCTGACAAATTTCGCAGATGACTGAAAACTGGGGGCCATAATTGAATCTCCAGCTGACACAAGCATCCTCCAAAAGGGTCTCACAGAGACGGATGCTTGGTGCCAGAGCCACAGCCTCAAGCTAAATGCTAAAAAGTGCATAGTCATCCCCTTTGGGAAAAACAAGGTGCCCACAAATTACCACATAGGTGGTAATCCATTAAGTATGGAAGAAGTAATTAGAGATTTGGGGACCAATGTAGATAGTAATCTTTCCTTTGATAATCACGTTGCCAAAGTGGTTAGAAAGACCTTCTGTATAGCCCACCTTATCACAAAAGGGTTCGCATCTAGATCAAGAGAGGTCATTGTGCCCCTCTACTCATCACTCATCAGGCCCATAATTGAATACAATGCCCCTTTTGGGATGTACCTTACCTGACACCTGCAGCAACTGGAGAGACCCCAAAAGTACCTCACCAAGAGGATCATGGGCTACAAACAGATGTTCTATGCAGCTCGACTAAAGAAACTCCAGCTCTACTCAGTTGCTTACCATCTACTCAGAGGCGATCTATGCCTGACATACAAAGCCATGTCAAACCCAGAATTAATGGACATGCTCCACCTCAAATAATCCAAGTCCCTTAGAGCTACACGTTCCAGGGACCTAAACCTCAGCACAAAAATAAATAGGACATGTTGGAGGGACAGATTCATTTCCCAGAGGCTCTCCTCACTCTGGAATAGAATCCCAATTCATGTTAGACATAGCCCCTCGCTGACCCTCTTCAAGCGAAATTTGGACGCATGGATGGGAAATCACAAATTCACCCCTAGGATCTCTCCTGTGTCCCTGCTAGACAGAGGCACAGTAAACTAATCTTAAAAGGGTACCTTCTGTGACCTACTTTACAGAGGCACAATAGGCAAATCTAATTGGCAGGTGGAAGCCAAATACACTCTGGCTAGGCTTATAGGTTCATAGGTTCATAGGTTCATACTAGGCTATCTGCCCGAGGGCATTTACAAGCCTAGCCCATCGTTTTGTGGCTTATGCCACCCCTTTAGTATGGGGAACTATACCCATTATTTTGCTGTGCCTCTGTCGAGCAGTGACACTGAGGTAATCCCTGGGGTATATCTGCGATCTCCCATCCATTGGTCAAGATTTCTCTTGAACAAGGCCAGCGAGGTGCTCTGCCTCACATGTACCGGGATTTTGTTCCACAGCATAGGGAGTCTTTGGGTGATGAATCTATCCCTCCAGCACGTCCTATTAATAGCCGTGTCAAGGTTTAAGTCTCCCGCCCTTGTGGCTCTGATGGATCTAGATTTTTGAGGTGAAGCATATTCATCAAATCTGGGTTTGACATGGCCTTGTATGTTAGGCAAAGGTCACCTCTGAGCAGCTAAGCGACTGAATAGGGCTGGATTTCTTTCAATGGGGCAGCAAAGGACAGATTTTGAGACCCTTTATCCTTTTGGTGAGGAACTTTGTGGCCTCTCCAGCTGCTGCAAGTGTCGGGTCAGATACATTCGAATGGGGCATTGTACTCAATCATTGGTCTGATGAGTGATGAGTAAAGGAGACTATGACCTCCCTTGATCTAGATGAGAATCCCTTCATGATAAGGTGGGCAATGTAGAAGTTCTTCCTAACTACTTTAGCTACATGGGTGTCGAATGACAGACTACTATCAACCTGGGTCCCCAGGTCCCTGATAACTTCTTCTGTGCTCAGTGGATTGCCACCTATTTGGTAGCTAGGGTAACCTTGTTTTTCCCGAAGGGTATGACTATGCATTTTGGCATTTAACTTTAGGCCGTG
>NC_056728.1:469820355-469845355 GCF_019279795.1 Protopterus annectens
CCCTAGACTACATAAAAAGAGACATAGAGGAGCTCTCTGGTTATGTAGCCCAGGCCGGTATAACCCTGACCCTGAGCAGCATCTTACCCTCACCAAGAATGATGCCACAGTACAAAGACAAAATGATCAGTTTTAACAATTGGCTAAATTACTGGTGTCATTCTAAGGGGATCCAATGTCTGTCTGCTTGGGATGACATGCTCGACAAGCCACGCTGCTTCACAAGGGATGGCTTGCACCTGTCACCCCTGGGCTTCCGGATATTGGCCAAGGCTCTTGCCACCTCCATAGTGCCTTTTTTAGGCAAGGCTCAAATGACAAACCTACCTCCCTAGAAAACACAAGTGGAAAAAAAATAAGGGTAATGCTGCTCAATGCCAGAAGTCTAAACCTCAAGATGCACGCCCTCAAAGCCCTCCTCAGTATGGAGAACATCGATGTTTGTGCAGTGACTGAAACCTGGTTCAAGGCTCCTGAGAGCACCCCAGCACTATCAGGTTTTACCTCATATCATGCTTTCCAGCCCCAAAACTTGGACCGAACCACAAAAGGTGGGGGAGTATCCATATTCATCAAAGATGCCCACACCTCCAGGTTAGTGGCAACGCACAAAGCATCTGAGACCATCCAGGTGCAACTAACTATAGGCAAAACTGCCTTACAATTTGTAACATGCTACAGACCACCCTCTCTAACTCAGGAACTCCACACAGCCTTCCTGAAGACACTGGAGAGTATGAATGTCTCTCCAAATACCATCATATTGGGAGACTTCAACTACCCAAACATAGACTGGGAACATTACTCAAGCCCAAACACCCTAGCCCAAAGGTTCCTAGAATTCATAAACTCAAATGCGATGGAACAACTAGTCACCATTCCCACAAGAGGAGACAATATACTAGATCTGATCATCACAAACATGGGGTCAAAATGATCCACACCGGAAGTATATCCCTCATTGGTAAGATCAGACCATAAATTAATCTCACTGGAAATCCACATCCCGCACCCACCCCCTGCACAAAAGACCACAGTGAAGAACTTCTCAAAAGCCAACTTCACACTTCTTAAGACTGAAGTGGTATCCTTCAAGGTCCCTGGGCCAGTGGAAACCACAACCCACACTGCTGAATCCTTTACAAATGCCTTCTACGGGCACCTTCAAGAATGCATGGATCATGCAATCCCAAATAAAACCAAGACCCATTCCCCCAAAGGCAAGCGCCCGGTCTGGTGGACCCCAGCCATAAACAAACTTTACAACAGAAGGAGGAAGCTACTACATGACAGAGCAAAATCCCTAAAAGGGAAGGCATCTCTGATCAGTACTAGCAAAAAACTACGATCACTCATAAAATCATCCAAGGCCAACTTTGAGAGAAAAATCGCAAAAGACACAAAAGACAATCACAAGGCCTTCTTTAGCTATGTTAGAAACCTGGGTGGAAACTCCCAGATATGCTCAGAGTTAGTCCAAAATGACACAAAATGCACTGAACCCACTGACATTGCCAACATTCTGGCAGACAAGTTCAGTGCAAATTTCTCCTCCCCCTCCCCCCCAAAAGGAGAAATAACTATCCCAGCAGAGTGTAGCCTCCCTAACATCTCAGATGGCCAGGTGAGAGCCGCCCTCTCTAAAGCTAAAAACACAGCATCAATGGGACTGGACGGTGTCCCGGGCTGTGTGCTGCATGAACTCCAAGAGGAACTAAACCCAAACATAAGGCTGCTGTTTAATCTTAGCCTTACTACAGGATACGTACCCAAAGAGTGGCGTATGGCAACAGTGGTCCCACTTCACAAAGGCGGTGCTTCTATGGACCCTGGAAATTACCGCCCCATAAGCTTGACGAGCCTGGTCTGCAAAGCTATGGAGAGGATCATTATGGAACTCATAAACAAAGACATTGGGGACCTATAGACATTGGATCCTACCCAATTTGGCTTTGTCAAGGGCAGATCCTGCCATTTGAACTTGGTCGACTTTTTTGAAACAGTCACTAAGGCCATTGATGAGGGTAAGGCAGTTCACACAGCCTACCTAGACCTTGCAAAAGCCTTTGACACAATACCCCACTCGGGCATCATAGACAAATTCTCCAGCTTAAATGTAAACCCATATGTCACGAGATGGGTTGCAAACTGGCTCAAGGACAGAACCCACAGGGTCAGAGTTACTGGAGCTACGTCAGACTCTAAGCCAGTCTGGCGGTGTCCCACAGGGCTCAGTCCTGGGGTCCCTCTTGTTCGGCATTGATTTTTCTGAGGTACAGGCAAACATAGGAGGATTGTGGCTGGCAAAGTTCGCAGATGACTGCAAACTGGGCGCCATAATTGATACTCCAGCGGACACAAACATCCTTCAGAGAGGCCTCATAGAAATGGATAATTGGTGCCAGAGCCATGGCCTTAAGCTGAATGCCAAAAAATGTATAGTTATACCCTTTGGGAAAAACAAGGTACCAACAAATTACCACATAGGTGGTAATCCATTAAAATCTGGAAGAGGTAATCAGGGACCTAGGGACCCAGGTTGACAGTAACCTCTCATTTGACACTCACATTGCCAAAGTGGTTAGGAAGACCTTCTATATTGTCCACCTTATCATGAAGGGATTCACATCTAGATCAAGAGAGGTCATTGTGCCCCTGTACTCTTCTCTTATCAGGCCAATAATTGAGTACAATGCCCCATTTGGGATTAAATGTAAACCCATATTTCTTCCTAACCACTTTGGCAATGTGAGTGTCAAATGAGAGGTTACTTGTTTTTCCCAAAGGGTATAACTATACCCGACACCTGCAACAGTTGGAAAGACCCCAAAAGTTCCTCACCAAGAGGATAAAGGGTCTTAAACATATGTCATATGCTGCCCGACTGAAAAAACTCCAGTTCTATTCAGTCGCATACCGCCTACTCAGCGGTGACCTGTGCCTGACGTACAAGGCCATGTCCAATCCAGAATTAATGGACATGCTCCACCTCAGAAAATCCAAATCCATCAGAGCCACAAGAGAAAGAGACTTAAACCTCAACACAGTAATACATAGGACGTGCTGGAGGGACAGATTCATAACCCAGAGGCTCCCTACACTCTGGAACAGAATCCCAATCCATGTTAGGCAGAGCCCTCACTGACTCTATTCAAGAGAAATCTTGATGAGTGGATGGGAGATCGTAGGTTTACCCCGGGGCTCATCTCTGTGTCACTACTAGACAGAGGCACAGTAAACTAAACCTTAAATGGGCATAGTATTCTCATCCTAAGGGGTGGTGAAAGCCACACACACTCTGGCTAGGCTTATAAATGCCCTAGGGCAGATAGCCTAGTACGAACCTATGAACCTATGAACCTATATATATATATAATGTATATATCCATAGACATACACATATATATATATACTTATACATATATATATATATATATATATATATATATATATATATGCACACACATATATATATATATATATATATGTATATATATGTATATATATATATATATATACATATATATACATATATATATATATATATATATATATATATATATATATATATATATATATATATATATATATATATATACACACACACACACACACACACACACACACATATATATATATATATATATATATATATAAATATATATATATATACATTCTGTGTAAAAATTAGGACTGAACAGATTGTGGCAGACTGTCCACGTTTATTGGTCATATCTCTGCTGTATTCCATAGGATCATTAGCATGATTTTTGCGGTACTTCATTATGCTGATCTTATGATGTCTGTTAGTAACTGATGGTGTATATGTCAGCATCAGAAGTGACTTCCCACACAACATGTAAAACAACCCCTGTTACTGTAGCAACATTCTACATTTAAACCTTCAATGCTCACATTACATCCCCTTGCACTAAGAGGTTGTGACTATTGGTCCTGAGGTATGACCCCACTACATGTTATAGGCATATGTTTTATATATATATATATATATATATATATATATATATTTAATTGAAACAACCCAATTAAGATGCAGGAAAAAAATACAAAATTACCCAGAGGACACGGAGCAAAAAACGTGTTTGAAGGAGAAAACAGAGTATCTGGCTTCCAAAAAATACTCTGTATTTCAATAATGGTTCAGTTCATTCAATCAAAAAACAGTTGGCGAACCATGCAAAATAGCTAGATCCAATTCTCAGGCAAAAACATTAAGTAGCAAAGTAAACCTTTCGGTTCAAAGAAATGGAAATATTTATTGAACGTGGCTTTCGCGGAGAGACATACTCCGCTTCATCAGACAAAAATAAGACATATCAAGATGGTTTAAATAGCTAAAAAATAAAACATGTAATACACATTTAAAAACAACAACCAATGGATCTGTTCCTAGCAGATTACGTATTTAATAGATTAATTAAGATCATTTCATTGCTTGGTTTACCCTATATTACTGACTTTTACTGTATAAATTCATGAATTTCAACACTTTAAATGTTTAAGCCCTGTAATAATCCAACAAATACTATAATAAAATCAAAAATTAATAACAATTACTTAATAAAATATTCAGAAAAACATATAAATATATGAATATATGAATACATAAATATATAAATGTATGAAAATATAAATATATAAATGTATGAATATATAAATATATAGACATGTAATGTATAAAATATATGTAAAACACATTATGAGTAAATACAAATATCCATACCTATCATATACATGTATTCATGAAAATATAAGTATAAGAGAATATGTAATATGTGATGTGTAATATTTAATATGAAATATGAAAATACTAAAGGTATATAAAAACATTAACGTGGTGTCCTGCAGAGTTCTACAAGCAGCAGAGAGTGAAAGAGTGACTTTCCTGGATTTATAAGTATTTTTTTCTGGCTTTCGCTTTAATTACTGCATCTCGACTGCATTTCGCCTAAAAAACAGCTCTGCATATTGTTTTTACTGTATCTGTGTAGATTTTAAACTGTTAGCACTTTGAAAACTTATTTTTGTTTAATTTAATTGTTAGGCTAACACACTCAAGTGTGCTAGCCATTTTATAGCATTTACTGTTTGCTACTGTATCTTTTTCTCCTTTCTCTGTAAAAAAAAAGAAAAAAACAAAAAAATATCCTTGTTTTCCCACTTTTCTGAACTAGAATAGTCCAGTCTTCAGATTTTGCTGATCTCTGGGCTTTGTCTTAGTTCCTGTGCTATCCATTTCCTTATTTGGATAAGAGGAAGCTTCTTTGTTCACCAGTGGGAGTGGGGAGCACTGAGCAACCTATTTGTCCCTAGAGGATTGGTTCCAGATCAGCAACTTGTAGTTTATTGGCCATTTTGGGTCAATTCCTGGCTCTTTTCAACCCCCTGCTATAAAGCCCATTTTTGAGCGCTTTAGCGCGCTTTTGCGTGAGTTAGCGTGAAGTTGCTCATAGAGCAGCATCGGGCAGTGCCAGTTAATCAAGTTTAAACTATTTCTGGCTCCGTAAAGTCTACTCTTCAATTTTTCCCTTACAACTGCTCTACTTGCAATCTAAACAGCCTATACTCTAACTGAAAAACTCAGCACTTGCTCCTAAAGCATTTTTTATACAGGTAAAGCACTCTTAAACAAAAGAGAGTACTTCATTCACCTAAATTCCCTTGAGTACCCATTTCCCTATAGATCCTTTCTGACTCAGTTACACAGCAATCTTTTTCACTATTCTAGCATGTCGAAGGGTCAGTTGCTGGTGTCCTCTCCTGTTCAGCTGGTGAATCTGGGAATCTTGAGGCAATGTTACAATTGCCTCATGTACACAGACAACCCTCTCCTCCTCCCAACAAATACAAATATATGCGAGAGATGCAAATATATAGCCAAACTGGAGGCTGAGCTCTCTCAATTCAGTACTGGCAAGACCAGTCAGGAGGAGAAGGTAACCATGCACACCACAAACCCAGTCTCACATAGAACTATCAAAACTGCAAACCAAACACATAAACACACAAAAACATACTCGGAGGCACTGATTAAAAATCCACCAAAACAACAGAGGCCTCCAAAGCAGACACCCAAGCAACCGCCACCTCAAGACATAGCACATGCAACACATAGTACACAAAGTCAGTGTGCTAAACAGTCACAGCTCTTAAGGCCAAACAACATGCCAGACACACTTGTAATAGGTGACTCCATAGTCAGACACACTGACGTCCCGCTCACCAGACTGAACAAGGAAAAGGTCACAGTAAGCTGCCTGTCGGGAGCTAGAATCCACCACATAACACAAGCACTCAGGTCACTCCACAGCAAGTACAAATATGACTCAGTCATTGTACATGCCTGTGTGAACGACCTGAGATATACCTCCCTAGACTACATAAAAAGAGACATAGAGGAGCTCTCTGGTTATGTAGCCCAGGCCGTATAACCCTGACCCTGAGCAGCATCTTACCCTCACCAAGAATGATGCCACAGTACAAAGACAAAATGATCAGTTTTAACAATTGGCTAAATTACTGGTGTCATTCTAAGGGGATCCAATGTCTGTCTGCTTGGGATGACATGCTCGACAAGCCACGCTGCTTCACAAGGGATGGCTTGCACCTGTCACCCCTGGGCTTCCGGATATTGGCCAAGGCTCTTGCCACCTCCATAGTGCCTTTTTTAGGCAAGGCTCAAATGACAAACCTACCTCCCTAGAAAACACAAGTGGAAAAAAAATAAGGGTAATGCTGCTCAATGCCAGAAGTCTAAACCTCAAGATGCACGCCCTCAAAGCCCTCCTCAGTATGGAGAACATCGATGTTTGTGCAGTGACTGAAACCTGGTTCAAGGCTCCTGAGAGCACCCCAGCACTATCAGGTTTTACCTCATATCATGCTTTCCAGCCCCAAAACTTGGACCGAACCACAAAAGGTGGGGGAGTATCCATATTCATCAAAGATGCCCACACCTCCAGGTTAGTGGCAACGCACAAAGCATCTGAGACCATCCAGGTGCAACTAACTATAGGCAAAACTGCCTTACAATTTGTAACATGCTACAGACCACCCTCTCTAACTCAGGAACTCCACACAGCCTTCCTGAAGACACTGGAGAGTATGAATGTCTCTCCAAATACCATCATATTGGGAGACTTCAACTACCCAAACATAGACTGGGAACATTACTCAAGCCCAAACACCCTAGCCCAAAGGTTCCTAGAATTCATAAACTCAAATGCGATGGAACAACTAGTCACCATTCCCACAAGAGGAGACAATATACTAGATCTGATCATCACAAACATGGGGTCAAAATGATCCACACCGGAAGTATATCCCTCATTGGTAAGATCAGACCATAAATTAATCTCACTGGAAATCCACATCCCGCACCCACCCCCTGCACAAAAGACCACAGTGAAGAACTTCTCAAAAGCCAACTTCACACTTCTTAAGACTGAAGTGGTATCCTTCAAGGTCCCTGGGCCAGTGGAAACCACAACCCACACTGCTGAATCCTTTACAAATGCCTTCTACGGGCACCTTCAAGAATGCATGGATCATGCAATCCCAAATAAAACCAAGACCCATTCCCCCAAAGGCAAGCGCCCGGTCTGGTGGACCCCAGCCATAAACAAACTTTACAACAGAAGGAGGAAGCTACTACATGACAGAGCAAAATCCCTAAAAGGGAAGGCATCTCTGATCAGTACTAGCAAAAAACTACGATCACTCATAAAATCATCCAAGGCCAACTTTGAGAGAAAAATCGCAAAAGACACAAAAGACAATCACAAGGCCTTCTTTAGCTATGTTAGAAACCTGGGTGGAAACTCCCAGATATGCTCAGAGTTAGTCCAAAATGACACAAAATACACTGAACCCACTGACATTGCCAACATTCTGGCAGACAATTTCAGTGCAAATTTCTCCCCCCCCCCAAAAGGAGAAATAACTATCCCAGCAGAGTGTAGCCTCCCTAACATCTCAGATGGCCAGGTGAGAGCCCTCTCTAAAGCTAAAAACACAGCATCAATGGGACTGGACGGTGTCCCGGCTGTGTGCTGCATGAACTCCAAGAGGAACTAAACCCAAACATAAGGCTGCTGTTTAATCTTAGCCTTACTACAGGATACACTCCAAAGAGTGGCGATGGCAACAGTGGTCCCACTTCACAAAGGCGGTGCTTCTATGGACCCTGGAAATTACCGCCCCATAAGCTTGACGAGCCTGGTCTGCAAAGCTATGGAGAGGATCATTATGGAACTCATAAACAAAGACATTGGGGACCTATAGACATTGGATCCTACCCAATTTGGCTTTGTCAAGGGCAGATCCTGCCATTTGAACTTGGTCGACTTTTTTGAAACAGTCACTAAGGCCATTGATGAGGGTAAGGCAGTTCACACAGCCTACCTAGACCTTGCAAAAGCCTTTGACACAATACCCCACTCGGGCATCATAGACAAATTCTCCAGCTTAAATGTAAACCCATATGTCACGAGATGGGTTGCAAACTGGCTCAAGGACAGAACCCACAGGGTCAGAGTTACTGGAGCTATGTCAGACTCTAAGCCAGTCACAAGCGGTGTCCCACAGGGCTCAGTCCTGGGGCCCCTCTTGTTCGGCATTGATTTTTCTGAGGTACAGGCAAACATAGGAGGATTGTGGCTGGCAAAGTTCGCAGATGACTGCAAACTGGGCGCCATAATTGATACTCCAGCGGACACAAACATCCTTCAGAGAGGCCTCATAGAAATGGATAATTGGTGCCAGAGCCATGGCCTTAAGCTGAATGCCAAAAAATGTATAGTTATACCCTTTGGGAAAAACAAGGTACCAACAAATTACCACATAGGTGGTAATCCATTAAGTACGGAAGAGGTAATCAGGGACCTAGGGACCCAGGTTGACAGTAACCTCTCATTTGACACTCACATTGCCAAAGTGGTTAGGAAGACCTTCTATATTGTCCACCTTATCATGAAGGGATTCACATCTAGATCAAGAGAGGTCATTGTGCCCCTGTACTCTTCTCTTATCAGGCCAATAATTGAGTACAATGCCCCATTTGGGATTAAATGTAAACCCATATTTCTTCCTAACCACTTTGGCAATGTGAGTGTCAAATGAGAGGTTACTTGTTTTTCCCAAAGGGTATAACTATACCCGACACCTGCAACAGTTGGAAAGACCCCAAAAGTTCCTCACCAAGAGGATAAAGGGTCTTAAACATATGTCATATGCTGCCCGACTGAAAAAACTCCAGTTCTATTCAGTCGCATACCGCCTACTCAGCGGTGACCTGTGCCTGACGTACAAGGCCATGTCCAATCCAGAATTAATGGACATGCTCCACCTCAGAAAATCCAAATCCATCAGAGCCACAAGAGAAAGAGACTTAAACCTCAGCACAGTAATACATAGGACGTGCTGGAGGGACAGATTCATAACCCAGAGGCTCCCTACACTCTGGAACAGAATCCCAATCCATGTTAGGCAGAGCCCCTCACTAACTCTATTCAAGAGAAATCTTGATGAGTGGATGGGAGATCGTAGGTTTACCCCGGGGGTCATCTCTGTGTCACTACTAGACAGAGGCACAGTAAACTAAACCTTAAATGGGCATAGTATTCTCATCCTAAGGGGTGGTGAAAGCCACACACACTCTGGCTAGGCTTATAAATGCCCTAGGGCAGATAGCCTAGTACGAACCTATGAACCTATGAACCTATATATATATATAATGTATATATCCATAGACATACACATATATATATATACTTATACATATATATATATATATATATATATATATATATATATATATATATATATATATATATATATATGTATGTATATATATGTATATATATATATATATATATATATATATATATATATATATATATATATATATATATATATATATATATATATATATATATATATATACACACACACATACACACACACACACACACACACATATATATATATATATATATATATATATATATATATATATATATATACATTCTGTGTAAAACTTAGGACTGACCAGATTGTGGCAGACTGTCCACGTTTATTGGTCATATCTCTGCTGTATTCCATAGGATCATTAGCATGATTTTTGCGGTACTTCATTATGCTGATCTTATGATGTCTGTTAGTAACTGATGGTGTATATGTCAGCATCAGAAGTGACTTCCCACACAACATGTAAAACAACCCCTGTTACTGTAGCAACATTCTACATTTAAACCTTCAATGCTCACATTACATCCCCTTGCACTAAGAGGTTGTGACTATTGGTCCTGAGGTATGACCCCACTACATGTTATAGGCATATGTTTTATATATATATATATATATATATATATATATATATATATATATATATATATATATATTTAATTGAAACAACCCAATTAAGATGCAGGAAAAAAATACAAAAATTACCCAGAGGACACGGAGCAAAAAACGTGTTTGAAGGAGAAAACAGAGTATCTGGCTTCCAAAAAATACTCTGTATTTCAATAATGGTTCAGTTCATTCAATCAAAAAACAGTTGGCGAACCATGCAAAATAGCTAGATCCAATTCTCAGGCAAAAACATTAAGTAGCAAAGTAAACCTTTCGGTTCAAAGAAATGGAAATATTTATTGAACGTGAGCGCTTTCGCGGAGAGACATACTCCGCTTCATCAGACAAAAATAAGACATATCAAGATGATTTAAATAGCTAAAAAATAAAACATGTGATACACATTTAAAAACAACAACCAATGGATCTGTTCCTAGCAGATTACGTATTTAATAGATTAATTAAGATCAATTCATTACTTGGTTTACCCTATATTACTGACTTTTACTGTACAAATTCATTAATTTCAACACTTTAAATGTTTAAGCCCTGTAATAATCCAACGAATACTATAATAAAATCAACAATTAATAACAATTACTTGATAGATTGTTCAGAAAAACATATAAATATATAAATGTATAAATATATGAATACATAAATTTATAAATATAATATGAATATATAAATGTATAAATATATAAATATATGGACATGTAATGTATAAAACACATTATGAGTAAATACAAATATCCATACCTATCATATACATATATTCATGAAAATATAAGTATAAGAGAATATGTAATATGTGATGTGTAATATTTAATATGAAATATGAAAATACTAAAGGTATATAAAAACATTAACGTGGTGTCCTGCAGAGTTCTACAAGCAGCAGAGAGTGAAAGAGTGACTTTCCTGGATTTATAAGTATTTTTTTCTGGCTTTCGCTTTAATTACTGCATCTCGACTGCATTTCACCTAAAAAACAGCTCTGCATATTGTTTTTACTGTATCTGTGTAGATTTTAAACTGTTAGCACTTTGAAAACTTATTTTTGTTTAATTTAATTGTTAGGCTAACACACTCAAGTGTGCTAGCCATTTTATGGCATTTACTGTTTGCTACTGTATCTTTTTCTCCTTTCTCTGTAAAAAAAAAAAAAAAAAAAAAATATCCTTGTTTTCCCACTTTTCTGAACTAGAATAGTCCAGTCTTCAGATTTTGCTGATCTCTGGGCTTTGTCTTAGTTCCTGTGCTATCCATTTCCTTATTTGGATAAGAGGAAGCTTCTTTGTTCACCAGTGGGAGTGGGGAGCACTGAGCAACCTATTTGTCCCTAGAGGATTGGTTCCAGATCAGCAACTTGTAGTTTATTGGCCATTTTGGGTCAATTCCTGGCTCTTTTCAACCACTTGCTATAAAGCCCATTTTGAGCTTTAGCGCTTTTGCGTGAGTTAGCGTGAAGTTGCTCATAGAGCAGCATCGGGCAGTGCCAGTTAATCAAGTTTAAACTATTTCTGGCTCCGTAAAGTCTACTCTTCAATTTTTCCCTTACAACTGCTCTACTTGCAATCTAAACAGCCTATACTCTAACTGAAAAACTCAGCACTTGCTCCTAAAGCATTTTTTATACAGGTAAAGCACTCTTAAACAAAGAGAGTACTTCATTCACCTAAATTCCTTGAGTACCCATTTCCTATAGATCCTTTCTGACTCAGTTACACAGCAATCTTTTTCACTATTCTAGCATGTCGAAGGGTCAGTTGCTGGTGTCCTCTCCTGTTCAGCTGGTGAATCTGGGAATCTTGAGGCAATGTTACAATTGCCTCATGTACACAGACAACCCTCTCCTCCTCCCAACAAATACAAATATATGAGATGCAAATATATAGCCAAACTGGAGGCTGAGCTCTCTCAATTCAGTACTGGCAAGACCAGTCAGGAGGAGAAAGTAACCACACCACAAACCCAGTCTCACATAGAACTATCACAACTGCAAACCAAACACATAAACACACAAAAACATACTGGAGGCCGTGATTAAAATCTACCAAAACAACAGAGGCCTCCAAAGCAGACACCCAAGCAACCGCCACCTCAAGACATAGCACATGCAACACATAGTTCACAAAGTCAGTGTGCTAAACAGTCACAGCCCTTAAGGCCAAACAACATGCCAGACACACTTGTAATAGGTGACTCCATAGTCAGACACACTGACGTCCCGCTCACCAGACTGAACAAGGAAAAGGTCACAGTAAGCTGCCTGTCGGGAGCTAGAATCCACCACATAACACAAGCACTCAGGTCACTCCACAGCAAGTACAAATATGACTGAGTCATTGTACATGCCGGTGTGAACGACCTGAGACATACCTCCCTAGACTACATGAAAAGAGACATAGAGGAGCTCTCTGGTTATGTAGCCCAGGCCGGTATGACCCTGACCCTGAGCAGCATCTTACCCTCACCAAGAATGATGCCACAGTACAAAGACAAAATGATCAGTTTTAACAAATGGCTAAATTACTGGTGTCATTCTAAGGGGATCCAATGTCTGTCTGCTTGGGATGACATGCTCGACAAGCCACGCTGCTTCGCAAGGGATGGCTTGCACCTGTCACCCCTGGGCTTCCGGATATTGGCCAAGGCTCTTGCCACCCCCATAGTGCCTTTTTTAGGCAAGGCTCAAATGACAAACCTACCTCCCTAGAAAACACAAGTGGAAAAAAAATAAGGGTAATGCTGCTCAATGCCAGAAGTCTAAACCTCAAGATGCACGCCCTCAAAGCCCTCCTCAGTATGGAAAACATTGATGTTTGTGCAGTGACTGAAACCTGGATCAAGGCTCCTGAGAGCACCCCAGCACTATCAGGTTTTGCCTCATATCATGCTTTCCGGCCCCAAAACTTGGACCGAACCACAAAAGGTGGGGGAGTATCCATATTCATCAAAGATACCCACACCTCCAGGTTAGTAGCAATGCACAAAGCATCTGAGACCATCCAGGTGCAACTAACTATAGGCAAAACTGCCTTACAATTTGTAGCATGCTACAGACCACCCTCTCAAACTAAGGAACCCCACACAGCCTTCCTGAAGACACTGGAGAGTATGAATGTCTCTCCAAATACCATCATATTGGGAGACTTCAACTACCCAAACATAGACTGGGAACATTACTCAAGCCCAAACACCCTATCCCAAAGGTTCCTAGAATTCATAAACTCAAATGCGATGGAACAACTAGTCACCATTCCCACAAGAGGAGACAATATACTAGATCTGATCATCACAAACATGGGGACAAAATGCTCCACACCGGAAGTATATCCCTCATTGGTAAGATCAGACCATAAATTAATCTCACTGGAAATCCACATCCCGCACCCACCCTCTGCACAAAAGACCACAGTGAAGAACTTCTCAAAAGCCAACTTCACACTTCTTAAGACTGAAGTGATATCCTTCAAGGTCCCTGGGCCAGTGGAAACCACAACCCACACTGCTGAATCCTTTACAAATGCCTTCTACGAGCACCTTCAAGAATGCATGGATCATGCAATCCCAAATAAAACCAAGACCCATTCCCCCAAAGGCAGGCGCCCGGTCTGGTGGACCCAGCCATAAACAAACTTTACAACAGGAGGAGGAAGCTAATACATGACAGAGCAAAACCCCTAAAAGGGAAGGCGTCTCTGATCAGTACTAGCAAAAAACTACGATCACTCATAAAATCATCCAAGGCCAACTTTGAGAGAAAAATCGCAAAAGACACAAAAGACAATCACAAGGCCTTCTTTAGCTATGTTAGAAACCTGGGTGGAAACTCCCAGATATGCTCAGAGTTAGTCCAAAATGACACAAAATGCACTGAACCCACTGACATTGCCAACATTCTGGCAGACAGGTTCAGTGCAAATTTCTCTCCCCCCCCCAAAAGGAGAAATAACTATCCCAGCAGAGTGTAGCCTCCCTAACATCTCAGATGGCCAGGTGAGAGCCGCCCTCTCTAAAGCTAAAAACATAGCATCAATGGGACTGGACGGTGTCCCGGGCTGTGTGCTACATGAACTCCAAGAGGAACTAAACCCACACATAAGGCTGCTGTTTAATCTTAGCCTTACTACAGGATACGTACCCAAAGAGTGGCGTATGGCAACAGTGGTCCCACTTCACAAAGGCGGTGCTTCTATGGACCCTGGAAATTACCGCCCCATAAGCTTGATGAGCCTGGTCTGCAAAGCTATGGAGAGGATCATTATGGAACTCATAAACAAAGACATTGGGGACCTATAGACATTGGATCCTACCCAATTTGGCTTTGTCAAGGGCAGATCCTGCCTTTTGAACTTGGTCGACTTTTTTGAAACAGTCACTAAGGCCATTGATGAGGGTAAGGCAGTTCACACAGCCTACTTTGACCTTGCAAAAGCCTTTGACACAATACCCCACTCGGGCATCATAGACAAACTCTCCAGCTTAAATGTAAACCCATATGTCACGAGATGGGTTGCAAACTGGCTCAAGGACAGAACCCACAGGGTCAGAGTTGCTGGAGCTATGTCAGACTCTATGTCAGTCACAAGTGGTGTCCCACAGGGCTCAGTCCTGGGGCCCCTCTTGTTCGGCATTTATTTTTCCGAGGTACAGGCAAACATAGGAGGATTGTGGCTGACAAAGTTCGCAGATGACTGCAAACTGGGTGCCATAATTGATACTCCAACGGACACAAACATCCTTCAGAGAGGCCTCATAGAAATGGATAATTGGTGCCAGAGCCATGGCCTTAAGCTGAATACCAAAAAATGTATAGTTATACCCTTTGGGAAAAACAAGGTACCAACAAATTACCACATAGGTGGTAATCCATTAAGTATGGAAGAGGTAATCAGGGACCTAGGGACCCAGGTTGACAGTAACCTCTCATTTGACACTCACATTGCCAAAGTGGTTAGGAAGACCTTCTATACTGTCCACCTTATCATGAAGGGTTTCACAGTTCTAGATCAAGAGAGGTCATTGTGCCCCTGTACTCTTCTCTTATCAGGCCAATGATTGAGTACAATGCCCCATTTGGGATTAAATGTAAACCCATATTTCTTCCTAACCACTTTGGCAATGTGAGTGTCAAATGAGAGGTTACTTGTTTTTCCCAAAGGGTATAACTATACCCGACACCTGCAGCAGTTGGAAAGACCCCAAAAGTTCCTCACCAAGAGTATAAAGGGTCTTAAACATATGTCATATGCTGCCCGACTGAAAAAACTCCAGCTCTATTCAGTCGCATACCACCTACTCAGCGGTGACCTGTGCCTGACGTACAAGGCCATGTCCAATCCGGAATTAATGGACATGCTCCACCTCAGAAAATCCAAATCCATCAGAGCCACAAGAGAAAGAGACTTAAACCTCAACACAGTAATAAATAGGACGTGCTGGAGGGACAGATTCATAACACAGAGGCTCCCTACACTCTGGAAAAGAATCCCAATCCATGTTAGGCAGAGCCCCTCACTAACTCTATTCAAGAGAAATCTTGATGAGTGGATGGGAGATCATAGGTTTACCCCAGGGGGTCATCTCTGTGTCACTACTAGACAGAGGCACAGTAAACTAAACCTTAAATAGGCATAGTATTCTCATCCTAAGGGGTGGTGAAAGCCACACACACTCTGGCTAGACTTATAAATGCCCTAGGGCAGATAGCCTAGTACGAACCTATGAACCTATAAACCTATATATATATATATAATGTATATATCCCTACACATACATATATATATATATATATATATACTTATACATATATATATATTTATATATATATATATATATATATATATATATATATATACACACACACACATATATATATATATATATATATATATATATATATATATATATATATATATATATATATATATATATATATATATATATATATATATATACATTTCTGTGTAAAACTTAGGACTGACCAGATTGTGGCAGACTGTCCACGTTTATTGGTCATATCTCTGCTGTATTCCATAGGATCATTAGCATGATTTTTGCGGTACTTCATTATGGTGATCTTATGATGTCTGTTAGTAACTGATGGTGTATATGTCAGCATCAGAAGTGACTTCATTCTACATTTAAACCTTCAATGCTCACATTACATCCCCTTGCACTAAGAGGTTGTGACTATTGGTCCTGAGGTATGACCCTACTACATGTTATAGGCATATGTTTTATATATATATATATATATATATATATATATATATATATATATATTTAATTGAAACAACCCAATTAAGATGTAGGAAAAAAATACAAAAATTACCCAGAGGACACGGAGCAAAAAACGTGTTTGAAGGAGAAAACAGAGTATCTGGCTTCCAAAAAATACTCTGTATTTCAATAACGGTTCAGTTCATTCAATCAAAAAACAGTTGGCGAACCATGCAAAATAGCTAGATCCAATTCTCAGGCAAAAACATTAAGTAGCAAAGTAAACCTTTCGGTTCAAAGAAATGGAAATATTTATTGAACGTGAGCGCTTTCGCTGAGAGACATACTCCGCTTCATCAGACAAAAATAAGACATATCAAGATGATTTAAATAGCGCAGGCTGGAGAAGTTGTTTGACCGCAACTGAGCTACAAAATATAAGTATCTTTTGATTATTTTAACAGATTACTGTTTTTATAATTATATATATATAAAGCACTTTGTCTATTCAGAATCTTCAGAAATCTTTATCTGTTTAAAAACTTATCTGTAGTGCTTGTTGTCTTAGGCTATTGTATAAACTGAAACATTTACTCTGTGTAATTATCTCTTGGCTAGTGGGGGCTGGTTCATTGTGTTCTTGTAAAAAAAAAAAAAAAAAAAAAAAAAAAAAAAAGTTGTTGTTCTGGTCTTTGGTGCAGGCTGGAGAAGTTGTTTGACCGCAACTGAGCTACAAAATATAAGTATCTTTTGATTATTTTAACAGATTACTGTTTTTATAATTTAATATATATAAAGCACTTTGTCTATTCAGAATCTTCAGAAATCTTTATCTGTTTAAAAACTTATCTGTAGTGCTTGTTGTCTTAGGCTATTGTATAAACTGAAACATTTACTCTGTGTAATTATCTCTTGGCTAGTGCGGGCTGGTTCTATTGTGTTCTTGTAAAAAAAAAAAAAAAAAAAAAAAAGTTGTTGTTCTGGTCTTTGGTGCAGGCTGGAGAAGTTGTTTGACCGCAACTGAGCTACAAAATATAAGTATCTTTTGATTATTTTAACAGATTACTGTTTTTATAATTTAATATATATAAAGCACTTTGTCTATTCAGAATCTTCAGAAATCTTTATCTGTTTAAAAACTTATCTGTAGTGCTTGTTGTCTTAGGCTATTGTATAAACTGAAACATTTACTCTGTGTAATTATCTCTTGGCTAGTGGGGGCTGGTTCATTGTGTTCTTGTAAAAAAAAAAAAAAAAAAAAAAAAAAAGTTGTTGTTCTGGTCTTTGGTGCAGGCTGGAGAAGTTGTTTGACCGCAACTGAGCTACAAAATATAAGTATCTTTTGATTATTTTAACAGATTACTGTTTTTATAATTTAATATATATAAAGCACTTTGTCTATTCAGAATCTTCAGAAATCTTTATCTGTTTAAAAACTTATCTGTAGTGCTTGTTGTCTTAGGCTATTTTGTCCCACCCTCCCTCCATGTTGGTATCTTGCTCTTATACTTGGTGGCTTTGCAGTTGCCCGCCCCTACTGTGACACACCTCCCAGTCTAGTGTCATTAGCTCATTCTTCTTAATACAGAGAGAACATTTGATAAGGCCTTCTGTTCCTCCTTTTTACCTTTTCAAAAAGTAAAACAAAACTTTTTTTTTCTTTTTCGCCTGAACCTTCTTGTGTTCTGACTGTCCTTCTCAAACATATTGGAAATATACAGTATATTTCAGAGCATTTGTTATAACTGTATTTGCTTTAACTGATTTAAGTATTTTTTCTGGCTTTTTGAATATTTACTGCTTAGCGACTGCATCTTAGCCTGTTTATACAGCTCTGCATTCTATTTAAACTGTTTTTGTGTTGATTAACTGTTTTGCACTCTTAAAAAGTTATTTGTTGCTTAATTTTACCTGTAGGCTAACACACTCAAGTGTGCTAGCCACTTAAAAGCATTTATAGCATTTACTGTCTGTCTTTTCCTTGTCTCTGTAAAAAAAAAAAAAAAAAAATCTCTTGTTTTCCCACCTTACTGAACTAGAGTAGTCCAGTTTCAGAGTTGCTGATCCCTGGGCTTTGTTTTTAGTTCCTGTTACTGATCCATTGCCTTATTAGGAAGGAGGGAAGTTTCTTTGCTTACCAGTGGGAGTGGGAAGCACTGAGCAGCCTTTTGTCCGAATTGGTGAAGTTTCAGCCAGAAACTAGTAGTCTATTGGTCGCTTTGGGCCAATTCCTAGCTCCTTTCAGCCCCTGCTATAAAACACGCTAAACACGCGTTTTCCAGCTTGTACCAACTCTGCACAGATCCTCGTGGTGGCCTGCAGAGTGATCCAAGCAGCAGAGAGCTAAAAGAGTGACTTTCTACCAGATATAAGTATTTTTGTGGCTTTCCCACTGTTATTAAGCTAGCGACTGCATTTCGCCTGTTTTACTGCTACTTTAAGTGATTTCTGCATTTTACACTGTTTATTGCACTTTAAGTTACTAATTGTTGCAAATTGTTTCTGTAGGCTACACACTAAAGTGTGCTAGCCGATTTACAGCATTTATAGCATTTACTGTCTGTTTTTTCCTTATCTCTGTAATAAAACAAAAAATCTCTTGTTTTCCCACTTTACTGAACTAGAGTAGTCCAGTTTCAGAGTTGCTGATCCCTGGGCTTTGTTTTTAGTTCCTGTTACTGATCCATTGCCTTATTAGGAAGGAGGGAAGTTTCTTTGCTTACCAGTGGGAGTGGGAAGCACTGAGCGGCCTTTTGTCCGATTTGGTGAAGTTTCAGCCAGAAACTAGTAGTCCATTGGTCGTTTTGGGCCAATTCCTAGCTCCCTTCAGCCCCTGCTATAAAACACGCTAAACTGTACTGCTGATCTAACCAGCATATCCTATAACTGAAAAGTTCATCTCTACTTGATTCCCAAGTAGACTATTCTCTATCTGTAAAGCCTAGCACTTACTCCTACAGTACTTGCACCTTGATAAAGCACTCTTATTATAGATAGTACCCCACCAGCCTAAAACCCACTTCCCCGGAGTCCTTTGAAAGTTCTTTATCTACTACTTCTAGTATGTCGAGGGATCAGTTGCTAGTGTCCTCTCCAGCTCAACTGGTGAACCTGGGAATATTGAGGCAATGTTACAATTGCCTCATGTACACAGACAATCCTCTCCTTCTCCCACAAAACACAAATACATGCGAGAGATGCAACTATACGGCCAAACTGGAGGCTGAGCTCTCTCAACATAGGACTGGCAAGACCAGACAGGAGGAGAAGGTAACCACACACAATACATACCCAGTCACACATGGTACCATCACAACTTCAAATCATACACATACTCACACAAAGACATACTCGGAGGCTCTGATCAAAAATTTACCAAAACAGCAGAGGCCACCAAAGCAGACACCCAAACAACTACCACCTCACGACCCAACACATGCAACACATAGACCACACAGTCAGAGTGTCAAACAGTCACAGCCCTTAAGGCCAAACAAAATGCCAGACACACTTGTCATTGGTGATTCCATAGTCAGACACACTGACGTCCCGCTCACCAGACTGAGTAAGGAGAAGGTCACAGTAAGCTGCCTGTCGGGCGCTAGAATCCGCCACATAACACAAGCACTCAGGTCTCTCAACAGCAGGTACAAGCACGACTCAGTCATTGTCCACGCTGGTGTCAGCGACCTGAGACGCACCTCCTTGGACTACATGAAAAGGGACGCCGAGGAGCTCTCTGATTATGTAGCCCAGGCAGGTATGACCCTGACCTTGAGCAGTATCCTACCTTCACCTAGAATGATGCCACAATACAGTGATAAGATGATCAGCTTTAATAATTGTCTTAAATTCTGGTGTCATTCAAAGGGGATCCAATGTCTGTCTGCCTGGGATGACATGCTGGACAAGCCACGCTGCTTCAAGGGACGGCTTGCACCTGTCACCCTGGGCTTCCGGATATTGGCAAAGGCTCTTGCCACCCCATAGTGCCTTTTTAGGCAAGGCTCAAATTCTAAACCTACCACCCTAGAACACCAAAAAGGAAAAAAAACTAAGGGTAATGCTGCTCAATGCCAGAAGTCTCAATCTCAAGATGCACGCACTCGAGGCCCTTCTCAATATGGAGAACATCGATGTCTGTGCTGTGACAGAAACCTGGTTCAAGGCTCCTGAGAGCACCCCAGCACTAACAGGTTTCACCTCATATCATGCGTTCCAGCCCCAAAATCTGGACAACACCAAGAAAGGAGGGGGGGTGTCCATATTCATAAAGGACACCCACACCTCAAGGTTGGTGGCAACGCACGATGCATCGGAGACCATCCAGGTGCAATTAACCATAGGCAAGACTGCTCTGCAATTTGTAGCATGTTACAGGCCACCCTCTCAAACTCAGGAACCTCACATGGCCTTCCTGAAAACATTGGAGGGATAAATGTATCTCCAAACACCATCATACTAGGTGACTTCAACTACCCTAATATAGACTGGGAACACTACTCAAGCCCGAACACTCTAACCCAAAGATTCCTGGAGTTCATAAACTCAAATGCCATGGAACAACTAGTCACCATCCCCACAAGAGGTGAAAACATACTTGATCTCATCATCACGAACATGGGATCAAAATGTTCAACACCGGAAGTATACCCCTCACTGGTGAGATCAGATCATAAACTAATCTCGCTGGAGGTCCTCATCCCGCCCACCTGAAACAAAAAGACCACAGTGAAAAACTTCTCAAAAGCCGATTTCACACTTCTAAAACTAGTGTGGTCTCCTTTAAGGCCCCTGAGCCAGTGGTAAACATTACTCAAACCGCTGAATCACTTACAAATGCCTTCTACCAGCACCTACAGGACTGCATGGATCAGGCAATCCCAAACAAAACTAAGACTCTCTGTACCAAAGGCAAGCGTCCAGTCTGGTGGACCCCAGCCATAAACAAGCTCTACAACAAAAGGAGGAAGCTACTACAAGATAGAGCAAAATCCTTGAAAGGTAAGACACCTTTGATCATTATAAGTAAAAACTAAGAGCTCTCATAAAATCATCAAAGGCAAATTTTGAGAGAAAAATCGCCAAGGACTCTAAAGACAATCATAAGGCCTTCTTTAGCTATGTTAGAAACCTAGGAGGAAACTCCCAGATATGCTCAGAATTAGTTCAAAATGATGTGAAAATTACTGAACCTACACACATTGCTAACATACTGGCTGACAGGTTCAGTGCAAACTCCCCCTCCCCAAAAGGAGAGATATCTATTCCAGAGAATTGTAGCACCCCAAACAGCTCCAACGCCCAGGTGAGAACTGCCCTTACTAAGGCAAAAAACACAGCATCCATGGGACCGGATGGTGTCCCCGGCTGTGTGCTTCATGAACTCAATGAGGAATTAAACCCACAGTTAGGACAGCTGTTTAATCTTAGCCTCACCTCAGGATACGTACCCAAGGAGTGGCGACGCGACTGTGGTCCCACTTCATAAGGGCGGTGCCTCCACAGACCCTGGAAATTACCGCCCCATTAGCTTGACAAGCCTTATCTGCAAAGCCATGGAGAGGATCATAATGGAACTCATAAATACAGACATAGGGAACTTGCAGACTTTGGATCCAACCCAGTTTGGCTTTGTCAAAGGCAGATCCTGCCTCTTAAACTTGGTTGACTTTTTCGAGACAGTCACCAAGGCCATTGATGAGGGAAAGGCAGTCCATACAGCCTACCTCGACCTGGCAAAGGCCTTCACACAATACCCCACTCAGGTATCATCGAAAAACTCATCAGCTTGAATGTAAACCCATACATCACAAGATGGGTTGCAAACTGGCTAAGCGACAGAACCCACAGGGTCAGAGTTGCTGGAGCCATGTCAGACTCAAAGCCTGTCACAAGTGGTGTCCCACAGGGCTCAGTCCTGGGTCCACTCTTGTTCGGCATCTACTTTTCTGAAGTACAAGCAAACACAGGAGGGTTATGGCTGACAAAGTTTGCAGATGACTGCAAACTGAAGCCATAGTCGAAAACACATCTGACACAGATATCCTCCAGAAGGGCCTCACAGAAACAGATAACTGGTGCCGGAGCCATGGCCTGAAGTTAAACGCCAAAAAATGCATAGTCATACCCTTAGGGAAAAACAAGGTTACCCCTAGCTACCATATAGGTGACAATCCACTGAGCACAGAAAAAGTCATCAGGGATCTGGGGACCCAAGTTGACAGTAGTCTTCGTTTGACACTCATGTTGCTAAAGTAGTTAGGAAAACCTTCTATATCGCCCACCTGATCATGAAGGGATTCACATCTAGATCAAGGGAGGTCATCGTCCCCCTGTACTCATCACTCATTAGACCTATGATTGAGTACAATGCCCGTTCGAATGTATCTGACCAGACACCTGATGCAGCTTGAAAGGCCCCAAAAGTTCCTCACCAAAAGGATAAAGGGTCTCAAAAATATGTCTTATGCTGCCCGACTGAAAGAACTCCAGCTTTATTCAGTCTCATACCGCTTGCTCAAAGGTGACCTGTGCCTGACATATAAGGCCATGTCAAACCCAGATTTGATGAATATGCTTCACCTCAAAAAATCTAGATCCCTCAGAACCACAAGGGCGGGAGACTTAAACCTTGACACGGTTATAAATAGAACGTGCTGGATGGACAGATTCATCACCCAGAGACTCCCTATGCTGTGGAACAAAATCCCGGTACATGTGAGGCAGAGCACCTCGCTGGCCTTGTTCAAGAGGAATCTTGACCAATGGATGGGAGATCGCAGATATACCCCAGGGATTACTTCAGTGTCACTGCTTGACAGAGGCACAGAAAAATGATAGGCATAGTTTTTATTCAAACTAAAGGGGTGGCGAAAGCCACATAACTATGGGCTAGGCTTATAAATGCCCTTGGGCAGATAGGTTCATAGGTTCATACTAGGCTATGAACCTAAAAAATAAAACATGTAATACACATTTAAAAACAACAACCAATGGATCTGTTCCTAGCAGATTACGTATTTAATAGATTAATTAAGATCAATTCATTACTTGGTTTACCCTATATTACTGACTTTTACTGTATCAATTCATTAATTTCAACACTTTAAATGTTTAAGCCCTGTAATAATCCAACGAATATTATAATAAAATCAACAATTAATAACAATTACTTGATAGAATGTTCAGAAAAACATATAAATATATAAATGTATAAATATATGAATACATAAATTTATAAATATAATATGAATATATAAATGTATAAATATATAAATATATGGACATGTAATGTATAAAACACATTATGAGTAAATACAAATATCCATACCTTTCATGAAAATATAAGTATAAGAGAATATGTAATATGTGATGTGTAATATTTAATATGAAATGTGAAAATACTAAAGGTATATAAAAACATTAATATCCATACTTGTCATAGAATCAATAAAAATTGGAATATTTTGAAAATAATTAATGAATATAATAGATCAATCAAAAATCCATCAAAATACTTTTAAAATTGCCTTTGACAAACCAAGAAATGTAACTATCGTATTCTTCGACCTTTGAGGTGGGGTTTAATAGACAAAATTTCATTTAAACCCCTGCCCCTGTGTGCAGCTAATCTACAGATCCATTGTAACTCTGTTTGCTCAGTTAAGTTCACTATATCACCAAGCCTCTTACTTTCGTGTTGTACATGCAGAACCTGGTATAAAAAAATATGTGTGTTCCCTTTTTGCATGGTATGTTTCGCCAAGGCACTATAGTCTTGTTGCCTGTTCAAACAATACCCATGATCTCGGATACGTTCCCTTAAGGATCTATTGGTTTTCCCAATATAAAATGAGAAGCATTGTGTACAGTGTGCAACATATACAACATGTTTGGTGGCACAATTACTATCATGGTTAATGGCCCAAAGGCGCCCAGTGTCAGGGTGCCTAAAATAGTGGGATTCATCTATGTATGCACACTGTGGACAATGACCACATTTTTTTGTCCTTTCAAAGCCTGTTCTTGAGTAGGTAATACTGTTGGCAGAGCTGTGACATAAATGTCGTTTCAGACATTTCATGTTACTAAAGGTAAAAGTTGGAGTATTTCCCACTATATTGGCTATTCTGTCATCTGCTACCAAGATGTTCCAGTTATTTTTGATGGCATCTTGCACCACCTTCAAGTTATTACTATAAGGTAACACAATAGTTGGATGACACGGAGTTATCTCATGACTGACCTTGTTTGTATCACCATTGGTGTCTGAGAAATAGGGTTTGGCCCTAGTAGTTCTCAAAGTGCTTATACCCCGATATGCCTCACTAATCTCATGGTGAGAATACCCCCTATGAATGAGGCCCACCCGAAGTTCCTCTAACCCTGTTTCAAA
>NC_056728.1:469850355-469965355 GCF_019279795.1 Protopterus annectens
ATACTAGAGAAAATGCAACCAGTCCAGGATTTAGAGCTTTATTGCCAGGCAGTTACAGCTTTATTTCAATAATACCTATATGGGGCTATTGCTGTCATATTATCTGGTTTATTCAGTACAACCCATACACAGTTTTTATACTGCCAGTTGACTTTCTACTACTTTATATTTATTTGGTATAACTACTACAATCAGGATTGTTAGTCACCAGCCTCGCGACACAGCCTTTGCAGCCTACTAGCATGGACTTTCTGGTTCACAGCCCACTCAGCTGCAGCTGTAAGGGAAATAGAGAAATATTTAGGCATACCTATCCATCATATACACAGCTGGACATTAGTAAACCATTATTAGTATGAGTACTTACACACTGGTGGGACATCACTCCTCTGCCTTGCCTCTTGGACCCACTCATCCAAGAGCTCCCTTTTTCTCCATTTCAAGTTGGCATAGTGGTACTGGACCTGCTCACCAGTCCGAGGGATACCAATGGCATTGATGAGATCATTGGCAAGACTGTCCCAGGCTTCTGCTTTATATTGAGAACCTTGGTACTGGCCCTGCAGCAGTCTCTTGTCATGGTTTTGTACTAGGAGTCCTACCATGACCTTGGACTCCTGTATGCCCCAGCGCTGCACATGTAAGTGCATGCCCTCACCAACTCCTGTCATACTGCCTACAGTGGGAAGCTGCAACCAGTTATGAGTTGTATTCCCACCTGTGGGGTTATATATTGCCAATTTCCCTCCTTTTGCCGTGATTGGATGGTTTTGAATATGCTTAGCTAAGCTAAGCTATGGTCAAACCTGCTTAACTAAAGTTGGCAGTGCTTAAAGGGACAGGTTCAGCACTGCTTACTGATGGGCAAATCCACTTATATGGGCTACTCATTGCTTAGCAGTCATATTTACACAATGCTTACACCTGGTAAGCAGAGCTGTGCAATCCTTAGCATTGCTTATTTTTCATTTTATAGACTATCTGATGTATGACATTGATTCATCATTCATTACATATTATAAATTTGTTTACTGTCCCTGACATCCCCCAATGTGCTTTCATTACATTTAATCATGTGTGAATATACTGTTTGGGGCATGTGTTTATATGGGGGTTTCACAACTTTATTAAACTGCCACCTCACATCTGGTCCTAATACAGTACTCCGGTTAACAAATATATCTTATTTAGTAGCTAATAATAAAAAAAAAAATGTTTATGTACTGCTTTCACATGTAAAATGCAAATTAGTTACAGTGGGGACCAAACCTGGCATGGCTGCTTGTAAAGCATATGCTCAAACCACCACACCATTGCAATACTGCTTAGGTTGGATGTTTCTTGCTATTTAACTTCTTGTGTTGTTTAAGCTGGACTAAGCATAGCTAAGCAACAGGCACACCCGCGCAGCTATGCATAAACTTCATCGCATTTATAAAAAAAAAGTACTTTTGTTGTGTTATTTTATCTATACCCCTCAGAATATCCCTGCTAATGCTGAACCTATTTTATCAACTTTCTGCTTTGTGGGACAATTGTCCCTTTTGGCTTTGTCCACATTCCTTACTCTGATGGGTTGAGAGGTGTGCACTATGTGCTTATGCTACCTGTGTTATCCTAGCAACTTTTCTCTTTTTAGGGACAATTGTCCCTTATGCCTTTGACCAGATTTGTTATGCTGATGGGTTGAGGGTGTTATGAGTATTCTTGTTAATGTTCAATTGCCTAAAGGCAATTTTGGAGTGCAGGGTATGTGTGTATTGTGAGAGGTCTGCTCTCAGACACACCCCATGTGCTCGTACATGGAACCATGTCTGTTTTAGAGCATTGCACTGTATCTTCTTAAATATGCATGACGTACTGCCCTGCTGAACAGGAACGGTCTCTGCCATGCAGGAATAACTTATTCCTGCACCGCTGCTTGCTGAATCACAGGGACTATATTTAATGTAAATATTATTCTGCTTAATTTAAAACCCATATGACTTATCGTAGCATATTTTATGTTAACAGAGCATTGCTTAATCAACATATAAATGAGAGATGGGTCTGAACTGCTCCACAACATAAGTAACGTGAAAATTGCGTTATCTACTTTGTCATAATTTATGGTATTTGTATGATTAGAAAAGGCTTGCAAAACAGCACATGAGGCAAATGCGATCTATTTGCACAGAGATAAACATTACAAAGAAAATGCTCCAGAAAATTATTTTGGCAACTGAAGTCTGGGAATGTAATGATTTTGCACTCTATAAATAATATTCAGTAAACCTTGCAATAATATCCTACTACTTTATGATCATTCCCAGTGAAAGTTAAAGGATTTCATTTAGGGCAATTTATCACGTCTTCACTAGAGTTACAAAGGCACCTTGTATTCTCACTGCACCTGTGTAAACTATCTAAAACCTGTTTATCATTATGGTGCTTAGAAAAGGAAATAAGCTATTCAGCTGAAAGAGTCTCTTTCCCATCTGTTCAGCTAATTAAAAAGAGACTAGTTTGCTTTGTGACAAGTCATTTACTTTCTGAAATTTATTTAAGACCAATAGCAGATTTAATTTGTCAAGAGAAAGGAAGAGGCAATAAATTTGACAACAGCAAGAGAATTTGACAGGATTACAAAACTGAAAAATTACAGATGGTGCATGATCACACACAAGATGCATCAACAGGAGCGCTGCTTGCCTGCTTTGCATAATCCGTAGTCAAGGAGACTCATTACAACATTGAGATGAAAATACACAAAGCTCAGTATAATAACTCCACATGAAAGTGGCAAGGGGCCCAGTATATGAAGATTTCTGTCCTGTATGCATGAAGCTTTCTGTCCTGTGTGCAAATGGATTGTGCATGCTCTTAATACACAATTGCATGCCTCTACTTTATTCAACAAGCTGAATAATGGTGAAGAAAATAAGCATTTTGCAAACAGATTAAGATGCCCATTGTATGAGGAAAAGACAAGTAGAGTAGACTGCAGGTGCTATGTTATATCTCCAGGATTGTGAGACAAAAATCCATATGCATAACTAAATTTTAAGTACTTTAAATTCTGGACAATCCACTTGGTAGTAGAATGAATATAATAGAAAAAGGAAGAAAGGTTATTTGCAGCCACTGCAGCATTTTACTTCCTGGCTCATGTACGTCTAGTACAATTCTTGGTTCTGACAGATGTACAGGGGTGGCTATTACCCAACAGACCGTGAGCGAAGAGAAAGCATCCTGTCTTATTGGTCTCATAGGGATCATTGCATGTCAATGGTACACCTGTTTACAGTAAAAATAAAGGAGAGACTGGTTCAAGATGACACTGCAGAGAACTTTACAGAAGACTATTATACCTCAGATCTTATCAATACGCTGTGCATTAAATAGGCATATGCATATTTTGACATCACTGAGCTTATACCTACTCACTATATGGCATTTGTCCTGCACTTGGCCAAGTGTTCACAGGAATTCATGCATGCATTACTGTCTAATACCACTGTCATTATCACAGGATATGTGAATCACAGTATAAAATGGCAGTAATGCCCACAGTTAGGGGTAACCCGCCTTAATTTCCATCTATATATCCTCAAATAGTTTAGGAACTCTGCACATACAAACGTGGAAAATTAGTCATCCTAGAATTTAGTAGCATTGTCATTTCTCATTCTGTGTAATAAATTTGTACGACACATTATACCACTTTACTCGCTGAACATGCATTTACCCTTTGGGCATATCCATATATATTGAAGATGCCTTTTCCTGGTAAATTAGGGATATAATACCCTAAACACAACATATTACAACTGCTTTTTAAAGCCACTGTAAACAGCAAATCCCACTTGACAAAATTAGCAAACAACAGGTAACACCAAAGCAAAAAATCAGAGCAAAATTTAAACTATCCCCAAGATAGAGAAATAGTAGATAATTGCTGTCAATCTATGCATCTGTGCTTATGACTCACTTCCATCTCCTCTAAGCAACCCAATCAACAGCCACTGCTATTCAAGAAGTTTAATAAGCAAGTAGGAAATCAAAGTCGATTGGCAGGCCTTTCGCTGTTTGCTATTTGCTCTCACATTCACACACACACACACACACACACACACACACACACACACACGCGCACACACACACACACACACACACACACACACACACACACACACACACACACACATCATATGCACGCCTATTGACAATTTAGATTTTACCAGTTTATTTACTGCATGTTATTGGGATGTAGGAGGAAACCTTTTGCTGTGACACAGAGATGTTACTCACTGTCACTGTACCATCCATCATTAATTTACAAACTGATACAACGTAACTTCTGCTCACCTCTATAAAGCAAACTCAAGATCTCCAGACCCCAGCTTCCATTTCTGGCTTAAATCCTCCCGTAAGGAATCAAGTATTTTCTAACCACCATTCACATTTTCCCTAGCTGACTGTTTCCCAAATTAGATTCAGCTGTGTGTAATTATCTTCCACATTCCATAATCGAGTTTCCTTGTCTTGTTTCTTTTAAAACATGGTTACTTAACCACCTACATATATTAAAACCTGCAAATGTTTTAGTACAAGTTAATTTTTACTTCTATCATATACTTATCCAGTTCAGGACTGAAACTGACAATGAAATTAACTTAATTGTGATGGACAAGTGCATGTATATGATGTCTGGATGTACTATTTGTTGCCTCTAATCTTTTATGCTTATTCTTTAAAAGATTAATTACAACTACAGTTAGTGTCATAATGTGATGATAGTTATATGAGTAAATGTGTATCTAAATGATGGTTAAGTATTTATAATAACAATGTCAACTTAACGCCAAATGCTCAGGATGTGGTTGAAAAATTCTTTGTACCAGTCCTGGTCTCCTTGCTAGCAAGCAAATAAAGTAAACAAATACTTTTCTCTTTTTAATGAATAAACACAGTTAAAATTTTAGCCATTCTTTTTCATACTGCCTTCAGAGAGACGAGGAAAAATTTTGCTGAAATGGCAATTTAAAGTGGTTCCTCAGGCAAACTACTGACTATTGGTTTGCATTTTACAAATATGTAAGTAATAATATTGAACATGATGAACTATAGGTAAAAGAAACCTGAACAATACTATATCAAGATCAGTGACACCGGCATAAAACCCTATTACCGACAGAAAGCCAGGTAACAAAGTTCACTTTTCTTCATTCGATACAGAGTAAATGATTTTCTTTAAATATTTTATAATTTTGTAATCTTTAAGGGTGGTATTCATAGTCCTTATGAGAACATGTTAAGGCAAATGGAGCTGTTCACCCATGTGTTCTGCCTCAGTTCACAGAGGATAGTTGCGCTTACAGACTTGATAGCCCCAAATAAACATATTCAAATGAAGGAACAGTACGATGCTAATTAGGAATGATGTAAACGTTGTTATGCTAACAAGCCCTGTTCCCATCTGTTTGTGATTCATAGTTATATTTTTATATGCATCCACACTGTCCGCAGAAAAATTATAAAAGGTGAAATCACGCCTTTTCTATATACTTTGCAGTTAGCAAAAATAATTTCTGTTACTGCCAGCATAGCTATTTGCACCCGGTGGCATTACCGATTTGCTCCCAGTGGCACTCACCAGCCAAGAAGGTGAAGATAAAGATAGAGAAGAACTCATCTTAGATTTGACAAACAGGAAATCCTTAATAGGATTAGAGTAAACATGGCCATTGCAAGGGTTTTAGTTATCATGGATGGCCCACAGATAGGAACTGGCAGGATGTGTGGCCTTCTTATACCTGTAGATGGTAAAGTATCCATGGCCCTTACTATACTTGCCACAGGGACCTTCCAAAGACAGAATGGGCACATGTTTGGTATTTCTCAGGCTTGTACCATGAGGATGATGTAGACGTTCCTTGATATACTCTTAGCACATGTGGGCCAGTGCATCTATTTCCTGGTGTCACTTCAGGATCAAGTCCAAACCATATGTGCACTTTGTGGGAAGACACATCTCCATGAAGTGCTAGGTGTAATAAATTGCACCTGTGTTGCAATTAGGTCCCCATCAGGTCCACTGTGGAAGCAGTACTGGAAGAGAAGGGCTACCATTTCATCAGATGCCAACTAGTGTGCGATGCTTGGGGATGTATGACCAATGTGTCAGCCAGCATCTTGGCAGTGATCATGATTCCCATATTTAACATAATAGCTCCCTTTATTGTGCCTTCCTGCATAGAAGGATGTCCCATTGTCATCTTGATGGTAATTAAAAATTTTAATTATAGCTATCTATTTGTTTTATGAAAAAAGTATTGTTTTGTACTAAATAACCCCTTACCTTATTGTGTTTCCTTCTTCTTTTTTCTCTTTTGTTTTCTTGGGTTGCAGGCTATCCACTGGAGCCATGGTTAATGACTCTGGTGAGGAATCCAAAGGCAGCCATGGAAGAGAACAACAGAAGAACAGCAACCTGTCCCAGACATGTATTGTCATTGAGAGAGTTTTTGGCTTGCTCAAAGCTCATTTTTGGTGCCTGGATGAGTCAGGGGGTGCCCTTCAACATGACCCAGCTATTGCATGCAGGATCTTTACCATGTGTTGTGCTCTGCTCAACATTTTGTTCTGGTAGGGAACTGTAAGCACAAAAAGACAGAAAGAAACTACTGACCAAACTGCAGAAGTGTGCGAACCAAACACTCCACAATAAAACCACTGGTATGTTGATGCTGTAAAAAATGCTGGTAGCCCTCAAAGTGAAGCAAAAAAGTTTATTGTAAGACAAAAGAAAGCTGGTAAGCGCTTTCGTCCTTAACAAAATAACTTCATCAGACAAATTAAAATCAAACACAGAACACTTTTTAAAGACTCCCTTTGTGCCTCACATGATAGTAGCCACTCCCCCTAAGTAACAAAAATTTAAAAGGGCAATACAAACTATGATGTCACTGACAAAATGTTAATAAATACATGTTAATAGATATAAAATAAGATAATCATCCACTTCACAATTTTTTAAAAAGAGCAATGAATAAATATGTAAATAAATATATAAATAAATAATTATCTGTTTAAAGCTCTCAATTTTAAAAGAGAATTAATGGAGAGGTATTCATTTAAACCTGGCCAGTTGTTTGCATTTAATAACAACTGTTAGTATTCTCTCTTTTCAAGTAAAGCAGACCATGCACCTCCCCTCATATCCATCGTAACACCATCAATAACAAAAAAATTTAAAGGGTGGTCACTGTTCTCTGAAGTATGTTATGTTTATACAAAGCATTTGTCTCTTTGCCTGTTCTTATTTCATACAAATGTTCATATATTCTACTTTTAAGTTTTCTATCAGTTTATCCAAGTAAAAACAATCACACAGGTTACAGAGCGCACAATAAATAATACATTCAGAGTTACAGTTATACTTATTTTTTATATGAATCTTAGTGTTGTTGATCGTAAATACTGTTCCTTCTTTTATAAAGGGACAGTATCGACACATACCACACTTCAACATACGTCCATTTGAAAAATTATTCACAGCATGTCCCTTCTCGAAAAAATGTTTTAAATTTCTACCTTTTCTAAAAATAACAGTAGGTTGTTCATCAATGTGTTCTGATAGTTTGGTCATGTGTTAGAATTGACCAATTTTTACTCAAAATATGTTTAATATCAGGACTATCAATCATGTATGTAGTAATAAATTAAATATTATAATCTTTTCCTGTAAAAACAGAGTTTAAGGGCGCAGCATTCACTGTGTGTGTTACATCCAATAAAACTTCAGATAAAAGAGGTGTATAAAAATGTCTTTCTCTTATTTACTACCTCTAAAAGGACATTGTTAATAAGTCTCAACAGGTAGCCCCTCTTTAAAAACATATCTTTTAAAGTATCACATTCATCTAAAAAATCTTCTGAAAGTGATACCATATGGGCAGCCTGTACAAACTGTCCCTTAATAATAGCTTTTTTCTGTTTCTGAGGGTGGGTGCTACTATAATGAAGTAGTGAATTTGAATAGGTGTCCTTTCGATATATTTTGGATATAAACCTACTATTCTGGTAATCCTTAATTAATTTAATATCAAGGAAGGCTATCTTGTGTAAGTTAAATGAATATGTAAATCTTAAAATTAAGTGGTAGAATCTAAATATCATAAAATCACTAATAAGGGCATAGGGATCATCCCATAAAATAAAAAGGTCACCCAGAAATCATCTATAATATTTAACATGCTTGTAAAAGTCAGAAGGAAACAAATGTTTCTTCTCCCACTGTAAAACCACTATATTAGCATAAAGACCACCACACGCAGAACCCACAGCTACCCCTTCCTGTTGTAAAAAAATGTCCTTATTAAATAAAATAAAATTCTTCTTAAGGACCGTCTCCATCAACTGGTTATACATTATTACATCAAAATGGTTTATTTTCTTTTCATATAGAAATTCATTAAACCATTCTAACCCTTCCTGGTGGGGAATTGCTGAGTACAAATCCTTTATATCAGCTGTTACTAACACATAGGAGCCTTCAAAGGGTATATGATTAATATCCTTAAAGAAGCTCCATAAGTCTTTACATATATGTGACTCTTGCTGTACAAATTTATTTAACTTAAAATCTAAGTACTTTGCCAGGGGTTGCATAACTGAACCCTTGGAGTCAACTATGGGTCACATGGGTGGTTGTTATACATTCTTATGTAGTTTTGGGAAACCAAATATTACTGCTAGTTTGGGTACATAACAGTCAAATAATTCAAAACGTCCATATCGATAAAACCATTGATAAATAGGTCCTGTAATTCATTTTTAATTTTTAAATAGACACCATTAACCTCATTGATGGATGATCTTCTGTATGCTTTTCCTTCCAATATGAACAACATTTTTCTATTATAGTCATCCAAATTCATAATAGCAACCCCCCCCCACCCTTATCGGGTTTCATAATTCTGATTGTGTCAAGTAATCCATTAATTTCTTTTATAAGAATACCTTCTTGTATATTGTAACCCTCCCCATTACAATAGGTAGAAAGTGCACTCCTAATATCTAATTCACATATTTTCTCAAACAGGGTGATCATAGGGTGCAGGGGGGGTGGTTATATGTGCTAGATATAGATAATGAGCTGGTGGGTTGAATAGGGAAGGAATTCTGAAATAAAACCTTAAAATTTATTTTACGGGTATACAATTTCAGGTCCATCAAAGTCTGTGATATGTTACTACATTGTCATGGGACATAAGTAAACCCTTTGGAAAAAAACATCACATTGTTCTTTATTAAATTCAAGGTTTGAAAAATTATAAACCTTAAAATCACCCATGCTGTTAGTTAAAATACAGCAAGTGGGTAAAAAATGGTCTCCACTATCAACTACTTGTACATATTATTCAACATAAAATGTATTTCCTGTTTGACCATTTCCTGTTGCGGAAGTTCCCTCCACCCTTGTGGTTGTTCGAACCCCCCCTCCCTCTGTTCCATTGATTGTTGTTGTGGGGATGGGCTACATAATTCTCCCCTCTAAAGATGTTCACTTGGGGGGGGTCTTGTTTTTCAGACGTTCCAGATGTCTTAAAGGGGGGTATACTTCCTCGTCTAAAAAAATATTCACCATCATCTTGGTCATGTAAGAAATGGGTCTGGGGAACATCCTTAGTATTTACCATCACATTTTCAGATGCATTATATTTGTTACCCCATTCCTGGGATGGTGGGGGATTAGGGTATGCAATGCCCTTACTATACTCCATTTTGTCCCTGTTTAACTTTTTCATCTTACAGTATTTTATATTGTTACTCAAATCATCTATACTTTAAAAAATTCTAAAATGCTCACATTTAAAATCTGCATACTGTCTGTGTGTAGAAATTGCTGTATCCAATTCAGTAGCTCTATCCATTAATTCATTAATAATTTTTCATTGTTAGATACAATCAATTTCATATAGTCAAAGCCATGTTTATCAAATAACACAGTTAATTCAAGAAAAAAATCAGAATCAGATTTTAAGCCACTAGGATACCTCCACATTCGTAACCTTTTAGGTACAATTTTTTTTTTGAGGCATTCTATAAAGTAAGCATTGTCCATTTGTAAACATTTTATCTTAGATAAATAATATTCAAACTCTTCTAAAAGTAAATGTAAACTTTTGTTACCATTCTCATTTTGGTTTACTTGCCCATTTTGTAAGGAAATAGTGTCAGAAATCCAGTCTTTTAACTGTAGTACTGTATTCAAGCCTTGTGTACCAGAAAAGATGTCAGCAGTTCATTATTCATGAGGAATAGAGTTTGTGGGACTCGTAGCTAAATTAGCCATAAAGGTAGAAGACAAATTAACATTGCTAGGACCCGATGCTCCAGTAGTACAAATTTTTAAGCTAGAAGGATGGTTCGAGGAGCTCTGTGAGTTGGAAAACGCCATTTCTCCTCCTTCCAATGTAGTTGCAGAGCATTTTACCTCATTTGGAGGTTTGGCAGTCAGGGAGTCCACTTTGTGAAAAAGAGACAAAACAATGTTAGTTAAATCCGCTACAGCACGTTGTAACGTATTGAAATCAGTACTTTTAACAGGAGGTTCATTGGAGTTGATGGCATCTTCCACATCTGCGATAACAAACAGTAAGCACCAAAAGACAGAAAGAAACTACTGACCAAACTGCAGAAGTGTGCGAACCAAACACTCCACAATAAAACCACTGGTATGTTGATGCTGTAATAAATGCTGGTAGTCCACAAAGTGAAGCAAAAAAGTTTATTGTAAGACAAAAGAAAGCTGGTAAAAAAACTTCATCAGACAAATTAAAATCAAACACAGAACACTTTTTAAAGACTCCCTTTGTGCCTCACATGATAGTAGCCACTCCCCCTAAGTAACAAACATTTAAAAGGGCAATACAAACTATGATGTCATTGACAAAATGTTAATAAATACATGTTAATAGATATAAAATAAGATAATCATCCACTTCGCAATTTTTTAAAAAGAGCAATGAATAAATATGTAAATAAATATATAAATAAATAATCATATGTTTAAAGCTCTCAATTTTAAAAGAGAATTAATGGAGAGGTATTCATTTAAACCTGGCCAGTTGTTCACATTTAATAACAACTGCCAGTATAATTCTCTCTTTTCAAGTAAAGCAGACCATGAACCTCCCCTCATATCCATCGTAACACCATGAATAACAAAAAAATTAAAAGTGTGGTCACTGTTATCTGAAGTATGTTTATACAAAGCATTTGTCTCTTTGCCTGTTCTTATTTCATACAAATGTTCATATATTCTACTTTTAAGTTTTCTATCAGTTTTTCCAATGTAAAAACAATCACATAGGTTACAGAGCGCACAATAAATAATACATTCAGAGTTACAGTTATACTTATTTTTGATATGAATCTTAGTGTTGTTGATCATAAATACTATTCCTTCCTTTATAAAGGGACAGTATCGACACATAGCACACTTCTACATATGTCCATTTGAAAAATTATTCACAGCATGTCCCTTCTCGAAAATTCTTTTTAAATTTTTACCTTTTCTAAAAATAACAGTAGGTTGTTCATCAATATGTGTTCTGATAGTTCGGTCATGTGTTAGAATCGACCAATTTTTTCTCAAAATATGTTTAATATCAGGATTATCAATCATGTAAATAGTAATAAATTAAATATTATAATCATTTCCTGTAAAAACAGAGTTTAAGGGCGCAACATTCACTGAGTGTGTTACATCCAATAAAACTTAGATAAAAGAGGTGTATAAAAATTTATTTCTCTCTTATTTACTACCTCTAAAAGGACATCATTAATAAGTCTCAACGGGTAGCCCCTCTTTAAAAACATATCTTTTAAAGTATCACATTCATCTAAAAAATCTTCTGAAAGTGATACCATACGAGCAGCCTGTACAAACTGTTCTCTTTTAAAATTGAGAGCTTTAAAATGGATAATTATTTATTTATATATTTATTTACATATTTATTCATTGCACTTTTTAAAAAAATTGTGAAGTGGATGATTATCTTATTTTATATCTATTAACATGTATTTATTAACATTTTGTCAATGACATCATAGTTTGTATTGCCCTTTGAATTTTTGTTACTTAGGGAGAGTGGCTACTATCATGTGATGCACAAAGGGAGTCTTTAAAATGTGTTCTGTGTTTGATTTTAATTTGTCTGATGAAGTTCTTTTGTTAAGGATGAAAGTGCTTACCAGCTTTCTTTTGTTTTACAATAAATTTTTTTGCTTCACTTTGTGGACTATCAGCATTTTCTATAGCATCAACATACCAGTGGTTTTATTGTGGAGTATTTGGTTCGCACACTTCTGCAGTTTGGTCTGGTAGGGAACTGTCCCATGTTGTAACTGCAGCTCCCAGTACAGGTTCTACCACAACTGATGATACCATCAGTGGCCAGCCGGCAGCAGTAGGAAGGTAGCCATGTGTCAGGCTCATGCACAGTATAAAGTGTGCAGGTAGATGGACATCATGTAGTGACCAAGGTATGGACCTTGACAATCAGGTTAGTGTTCCCTTTTCTTATAAAACCACATAGTATAATTGATGCATACATTGATACCTGTGGGTTATGCTGAGTGGTCTATGATCTGCTGTCATTATTTATCAGACAGTCTCCCTCATCTTTAAAAATTGCTATTCTACATTCAAGTAACTCATATTTACAGTTTGTAATAAGTATGTCTGACTGTTTTCTGAGATGTTTGGTGAGTAGAAATGGCATTATGTAAGGAATACATACATTATTTTGTTTGTTTATTTATTTTTGCTGAATATGTTTTTAGGGACACTGGTTAACTATGCATGTATTGAATGTGATGTAATGCTAAGTTATTAAAAAGTGGTATTGTGGTGCTTGTCTGATTAAAAGATCTATTAGTGAAGAATTAAAACTTGCATTTTACATGAGCTGATGCCTTGCACAAGAAAGGAAAATGTATCATGCCTTTGTTTATTATGTAATGTTTCAACACTTTCCTTTGTGACACATTAGAAATAGTTTACTGTTCTCCTCTGTGGTACTGAACATCATATTAATGCAGTCTGTAATACACATTGTAGAATATGAACAGCCAAAGCATGTGTTTCAAGGGAATTGAGTATGTGACAGTTTGAATAAACTGAGATGTACTGAGTACTGTTAACTCTGAACTGTGAACAATGGAAAAATACTGAACAAGCTAGATTCTGCCTGAAGGCAGGAAATGTGCCTTTTATGGAAGTATATCCGAATTTCTCTTTTGCCTAGAGATATGATGATGTAAATTGTCTTATGTTTACGGGTAAACCTTTGATTGGTTAATTGCCCTGTGCAATAATCTATTTGGTCCAGTTTTACATTTTTGCACTGTCAGCAATATCGCCAGTATATAAACTTGTTTATTTCTTTGTTCTGGGAGTCTTCCTAGTACTTTCCATGAGGCTCCCGCACGTGTGTACTGTAGTTAATAAAAGCCACTGAAAGAGAGAAAGAAATGTATCTGTCTTCATTTTTAACATACTGTGAAATTTTACAATTGGTGCCGTTTACTCGGATCTGAATTAAGAGCAAGCTGCAGCAGTTGAGAACTGAACGAAATACTGCTAAAAGGGCCCACAACCGATTTTTCTGTTTCAGTGGTATTTCTTTCATTTTTCTGTCCCTGTCTGCCTTCTAAAGTTTTATGAACAAATTTTTTTTTTTCTGACAAAGTTATGATTTCTCTCCTTTAGTCATTTTAAGGTAAGTGGCATGCATTTCTTTTCTGCTTTGAATACGCAGTATGAGAGTGGGGTTAATCCGGAGAATAAACTGGCATCATACATATGAAAGGAGGAATGAGAGCGGGGTAAAAAGACGTTTTTATAACGTCTTAGCTAAAAAACAAGTATAGCTTCTTGTATGAGAGCGGGATAAAAAGATGTTTATATAACGTCTTAGCTAAACCTGTGTCAAACAGGTATAGCTTCTTGTATGAGAGTGGGGTAACAAGACATTTTCATAACGCCTTAGCTAAACCTGTGTCAAACAGGTATAGCTTCTTGTATGAGAGTGGGGTAAAAAGACGTTTTTATAACGCCTTAGCTAGACCTGTGTCAAACAGGTATAGCATCTTGTATGAGAGTGGGGTAACAAGACGTTTTCATAACGCCTTAGCTAAACTTGTGGTAAACAAGTATAGCTCATCGAGTGATAGTGGGGTACTGAGTGAAAATGGGAGTGAGTGCAGGAAAAATAAATGAGCCAGAAAAAGGTACACCAGCTGGTTATATGTTTTATCGGGTGTCCCGGGACAGTTGTATGTTTTTAGATCAGTGGATCGCGCTTACTAAGGACGACGACGATCTTGCTTTTCCGGAAAATGATAGTTTTAATAAAGATGTTCTGACTAATTTACAAAAAAAATTTAAAAAGAAAGGAAAAATACCAGGGTTATGCTGGGCATCTTTTAATGATTGGATGTGTGAGGCAAAAGAATGAGAAAAAGATTCAGTCATTAGTAGTCTTAAGGATAGTCAACAAAAGTTAAAAGAGCAGATAAAGGAACTGCGACACACTACTAAGAATCTAGACATAGCTAATGGTAAACGTTTAAAAGACCCACCCTTCAAAGGATTATATCCAGTACAAGAATTAAATAAACTACAGATACCAGAATCATCTGAAGATGATAATCCATGGTTCCCCCCACCCCCTACAGCTCCACCACCGCAATATCAACCTTCACAACTATAGGATGGAACTGTTAGTTCTACAATACCGAGTGAAGGCCGGCAGATGGAAGAGCAAATCATTCAGGACCCCAGATGGGGAGATCAGGTGATAGGAGGCCAGCCTAGTCGCCTGACTATAGAACAACCCCACCAAATAGATACAAGCAAATCATCCCCTAGAGTGACTCGCTCTAAGATTAAGAAACAACACAAAAGAAAAGTGCAAATGCTTTTTGACCCTAGGTCCAGTCAGCCAAAAATATCTCAAAATAGGAAAACGATTTATTCACACAAGGGTAAATATTATAAGCAATGCCCAATTGTGGTTAAGTATAAGGATAATTATATTAATCCAGATAAATCTCATCAAAGCTTCACTTACAATTCGAGCATGAGCTCATCAGATGAAGCAGGAGTATTTCCATTGAGGGAGGTTCTAAATCCAGCACATGCCAGAGATGCAGAACAACCGGCTACTGTCGTAGTACCTAGGGCATGGTCGGCAGTTGATTTTCAAGCTATTACCAAATCACTTCCACCCATTCGTAATAACCCACAGCAAAGTTTCAACGCATATTAGCAGGACACATATGTTTACAAAATCCTACTATAGAAGAAGTTAAAGCTGTCCTCCAATATGCTGTTCCAGCTGATCTCATGAAACGTATATGGGATCATGCTAATGTCCCCTCCCCAATACCAAAACATAACACACAAGGGGAAAACGGTTTTGAAGCGGTTAGACAATGGCTTGTTGATGCCATTATTGTTATAGTACCACCTACCCCAAATTGGTCTAAGACTAAATCAGTCTTACAAAGAGAAGACGAACCTATAGATGAATATTTACAATGGCTTACTGATGCCTTTGAGGCATATTCCGGATACCCATAGCCCACCGAAGGGCCAGCTCAGAGCGGGCTGTCAGCTGCTTTTGTGGATGGGTTATGCCCTCAAGTGAGAGATAAATTAAAAGAAGTATGTTTGAATTGGCCCAGTCTGGGCCTGTATGAGTTAGTCCAGCAAGTACAATACCTATCTGACCATTTGGCTAAAGAAAAGAAGGATTTACAGGAAAAATTAGTACAAGCACAAATTCAAATGTGTAACGTTCTGGGCCAACCCGGTCATCGAGGTAGAGGATGAGGGTGGGGACGGGGAGGGGAAGAGGTCACAGTCCAGCTACTCACAATAAGCAAAACTATCAAGGCACACAACCCACCCAAACCCAGAATCCAAGTAATCAGAATGAATGTTTCAATTGTGGCCAGACAGGCCATTGGAAAAATGAGCGTCCATATTTGGCAGAGCAACCTGCACCATACACTGAGGCGTCACAACAATGGAATTCTAACTGGATGCCAAACCCTCGACAACATCCACAATGAAGTTTCCCTGAACAGAAACAACAGCAGTTGTACCCTTTCCTTCCTGTGGATCATGACGGACCACATGTTATGTTACTGGTTAAAAACAAACCATATCCATTTTTGATTGATACTGGAGCAACTAAATCTATGCTAACTAGCAGAACAGCCATGAATATTCCACTTTCTAATAAAGTGACTAAAGGAGTAGGTGTTTCCGGTATACCTATCGAGTATTCTGAAACCGTTCCAGTCCCAATAACTTTGGGACCGTTGCAGGATAATCATGCCTTTTTAGTAGGACCATCAGCACCTTTAAATTTATTAGGACGAGACTTATTGTGCAAAATGGGGGCCACCATCTTTTGCACAGCTGATGGAGTCTATCTCCAAGTACCTTCAGACCAACAGGACACTACTTTAGCAGCCTTGGATGATACTATCGCATTGCAATCAATGTGTATTCAATCAGATTCTAACAGAAATGAAGATTTACACTCCCTGCCCTCTTGCTTGTGGACATCTCATGATACTGATGTAGGATTTTTGACTTCAGCTATCCCTGTAAAAATAACTCTAAAACTTGGAGCAAAATTGCTGCGAGTACCACACTACTCTGTGACAGCTGAGGCTATTTCTGGTATAGCCCCTGTTATTTCTGCACTAGCACAGCAAGGGATAATAGTACCCACCACAAGCCCGTTTAATACTCCAATATTACCAGTAAAGAAACCTGGTAAACAAGCTTACAGATTTGTGCAAGATCTATGGGAAGTTAAAGCAGTTATGCCTGTCTTCCCAATTGTGCCAAACCCTGCCACTATTTTAAGTTGTATCCTGCCTACAGCTAAATGTTTTACAGTAATAAATATTTCATCAGCCTTTTTCTCTATCCCAGTACATTCTGATAGTCAATATTTGTTTGCTTTTACCTACAAAGGGCAACAGTATACTTGGACTCAATTACCCCAGGGGTATGTAGAATCGCCAACTTTATTTTCAAGGGAAATGCATAGGCAATTACAAGATTTACAGCTACTGTCCCGTTCAGTACTAGTCCAATATGTGGACGATATCCTTATAGCCTCCCCAGACAGTAACGCCTGTAAGGAAGATTTTCTTTTAGTGTTAAAATTTCTAGCCACACATGGATTTAATGTAAATAAATCAAAATTACAATATTGTCAAGATAAAGTACAGTATTTAGGACACATAACTGAAATGGGCTCTCGTCGGATACTCCCAAACTGTATCAGTTCTATTCAAACTGCACCTCGTCCTGTAACCTAGAGGCAACTTAGAGGGTTCCTTGGTCTAGCAGGATACTGCAGACAGTGGGTGTCTAATTTTTCAGAAATTACCACCCTTCTGTTGCAACTCTTGAAAAAGGACATTACAGACCCTCTACCCTGGATGTCACAGCATGATGAGGCTTTTCAGGCAATTAAAACAGCCCTGGTAAATCCTCCTGCCTTAGGGTTACCAGACTATTCTAAACCTTTCGTTTTCTTTTGTTGCGAATGAAATAAGACTGCACTGGGTTTCTTAACCCAGCAACGCACTGGAGGATACCAACCAATTGCTTACTATAGCACTCAGTTGGATCCGGTTGCTTCTGGTTATCCAGCTTGCTTATGGGCTGTAGCTGCTGCCGTCTTGGTAGATATGGCAGCTCCACTAACCCTGGGACATGATACTGTACTAACAGTCCCGCATGCTGTTCAAGCCTTACTTTTGAAAACTAAAACACAATATCTTTCAAATGCATGTCTTACTAAGTACGAAATAAGTTTAATGGGAAATCCTGCTTTACAAATTAAACGCTGCCCACCACTAAACCCTGCATCTTTAATACCAACCTCAGACGAGGGCGAACCACATGATTGTGTGTTAGTAGTTAACTCTGTTCTTTCTCCTAGGTTGAATTTATTTGATACTTTTTTGCAAAATCCTGATTTAGTTCTTTTTGTTGACGGATCCTGTTTAAGAACAAACTCCAGAAAATTCCAAGCTGCTTGGTCAGTCTGCACACCGACTGAAGTATTGCAATCAGCATGATTACCAACTGGCGCCTCCGTGCAGGCCACGGAATTAGTGGCATTATCACATGCATGTAAACTAGCTAAAGACAAGTCTGTTACTATTTATACTGATTCCCGTTATGCCCATGGTGTTGTTTATGATTTTGGTATATTATGGAAAGAACGAGGGTTCTTAACATCTTCCGGAACACCCGTTAAAAAACATTTTTATATCAATAATTTATTACAAGACTTACTGTTACCTTCTGAAATTGCTGTTGTTAAATGTGCAGCCCATTAATCCAATGGCACTTTCGAGAGTAAAGGCAATAATTTTGCTGACTGGGCTGCTAAACAGGCTGCTTTGTCACCAACTGTTCAGGGTCACTTTTTGCAGCCATTACAACCTATGAAAACTTTTGATGATACAGTACTAAAAGCTTTACAGAATGAGGTCTCAGAATCAGAAAGAAAAACATGGCTGGCTCAACATTGTTTTCAACGATCTGATTTGATTTGGCAACATCCAGACAGCAGATTGGTCTGTCCCCATCCATGCTAAATTCCCTCATTAAAGCTTATCATTTGCCAGCTCATGTTGGGGTACAAGCTTTAATAAAACAAATCCAAAAGGATTGGTTTGCCCTAAAGCTTTCTGTTTCTGTACAGCACTTTGTGAGCAAATGCTCTATTTGTTTACAGTACAATATTTCTAAAGGCACAATGGCTCCCGTACAACCCTTACTAAAACCATTGGGACCATTTTTTGCTTTGCAATGGGATTTCATTGAATTACCATTTTGTGCACATTTTAAATATGTTTTAACTGTTGTTGATATTTTTTCTGGATGGTTAGAAGCATACCCTTGTGTGAAAAATGATGCTATCTCAGTTGCTAAGAAACTTTGTTATGAATTTATACCTCGATTTGGTGTTCCTTGTTATATATATTCAGACGTGGAACACATTTTACAGCTCAATTAATTGACTCACTGTGTACTATGTTGGGCATCACTCTAAAATTTCACTGTCCATATAGACCACAGGCATCTGGAATTATAGAACGCATCAATCAAACACTGAAAACTAGACTAGCAAAAATTACTACTGAAACAGGCCTCACTTGGGTACAGGCCTTACCACTATCTTTACTCTCTATGAGAGCACAAGTACATCCTACTAAAGGTCTTTCTCCTCATGAAATTCTAATGGGCCGACCTATGTGAATGCCCATGACTCCACCACCACCCTTTTCTGAGTACGATGCCTTTGATCATGATGTTATTGTATACTGCACTTCTCTTGTTTCTTTCTTACAGTGTTATCACCACCAAGTAGCAGCTGCACAACATAACCCTGATCCTTTCACGTCTTCTGAACTACAACCAGGCGATTGGGTGTACGTCAAGTCTTTTTCCAGAAAAACAGCACTGCAACCTCGTTGGAAAGGGCCTTACCTGGTTCTATTCACAACCTCTTCAGCAGTACGATTATAAGGCTCACCAACCTGGATTCATATATCACACGTTAAGATAGTCGTCCCTTCCAAAGATCAAACACCTCTACCTTTCACGGCTCCAGAATCTCCACATATCGCTTCCCGTACTCGCAGCCATACTGTTCCTGCACCTAACAATGTCTGACATTTCTTCATTCAGAACACTTCTCCATTCTCATACCATGCCACCAAGACCACCATTTCCACTGAGGTACTATACAACAATCTTGGTGGTTATTTTTGTTGTTCTTATATTTTTACTGTGTGCATTCCTATTTTCCGCTACAGTAATACCTCATGCCAAAAGAACTGCATGGCATCCACCATTCAATACCTACCAAGCCATAAAATATACTTATGCATCATCCCTTAATGTTTCCAATTGCTGGATCTGCACTGCCATTCCTATGGTTCATGGAGGATTGATGCTAAATATAGTTCCTTTAGGGATTAAAGAGACATGGACAAATCTGATCTATGACACATCAAGAGTTATTTTGAAACACAAAGTAGCATTACAGTTGTCTGTCCATCAAAATGGAACTGTGTGTTTCCAGAAACTGGATAAAAATCAGAGTAGGGTGGAGCCATTGAAACAAAACGGTGGTGTATAACTGCACTGCATGGGGTTGTGTAACTGATTTCTCACCTATATCAAGAACTGTGAAAAACTCTATAGCTAACTTTTCCCAGAAAATAGAAATTGTTTACTGGAAAATATTTGAAGGGTGGCAGAATGCTGAGAATCACTTTAAACCTATCAATATCACTATCAAAGTAGAGAGCTGTTGTTTTGTGTGTGGAAGAAAAGCATATAAATGGCTACCAGGAAACTGGTCTGGCAGCTGTTTCCTGGGGTACCTAGTTCCAGCTATCCGACATGTATCTACATTACCCAAGGGAAAAATTTGGAACGTACGAGAAGTCAAGAAGCCTGCCAGTTCGGTAGGTAAAGTTGATGCTTCATGGATCTATCATCATGATCTGGCTCATGCTAGTACCAATGGACTATCCCATAGGGACTTGGGTGATGATGTAATATCATGGGCTGGTATAATCCCATCATACGGAGCAGTGAAATCAATCTGGGAACTGAGAAAGTTATCTAAACTGCTCGAAATCTTGAGCAATGCTACATTTTCTGCCCTAGAATTAGTAACTGATGAACTGACTGCTATGAGGGCTGTAGTACTTCAAAACCGTATGGCCCTCGATTTCACCCTAGCGGCGAAAGGAGGAACTTGCGCTTTAATCCAGGAGGAGTGCTGTACTTTTATTCCTGACAATCAGCACGAAATTGAGAGTCACCTTGAACTGATTCAGAGAATTTCCAAACTTTCAGAGGCCAAAGAGGCTGATAGCTCAACATGGGCTTGGTTAACCAATCTGTTCTCAGGTTGGGGTGGTGGACTGTTGAAGCTTATCTTGTTAATTGCAGTATTAGCAATTGTTGCTTTCATTGTCTTATTTCTAATCAAAGCACTGATCTTGAAATTGATATCTTCAAAAACTGTGAAAAAAGTGCCTAAATTTTATATGCCTGCATCTATGACTGTAGATAATGAAATGAAAATGTCTCTCAATGATGAAAAGACTAGTAGCATGGTCATGCTAGATCTGTGGCAAATGTATGACAGATTACATGATGATGCTTACACAGTATCAAATGGGAGATTGTAGAATATGAACAGCCAAAGTATGTGTTTCAAGGGAATTCAGTATATGACAGTTTGAATAAACGGAGATGTACTGAGTACTGTTTAACTCTGAACTGTGAACAATGGAAAAATACTGAACAAGCTAGATTCTGCCTGAAGGCAGGAAATGTGCCTTTTATGGAAGTATATCCGAATTTCTCTTTTGCCTAGAGATATGATGATGTAAATTGTCTTATGTTTACGGGTATACCTTTGATTGGTTAATTGCCCTGTGTAATAATCTAATTGGTCCAGTTTTACATTTTTGCACTGTCAGCAATATTGCCAGTATATAAGCCTGTTTATTTCTTTGTTCTGGTAGTCTCCCTGGTACTTTCCATGAGGCTCCCGCATGTGTGTACTGTAGTTAATAAAAGCCACTAAAGAGAAAAAGAAATGTATCTGTCTTCATTTTTAACGTACTGTGAAATTTTACAATGTTAACTTGTGTCATCAGAAGTAATGTCAATCATCATTTGTGCAGAACTGAGAGTGAAGTAGCAACAGTGCTAAGTGTTGATGGCAGGATAATCATGTATTCTTTTTTTTTTCAAGTGTATTTTAGTCTTTTAATAGTGTATATTACTTCATTCAGCACCACTCCTGCACCCACCTTATTTTTTAATTCATAACTATTTTAATTATCGCCTGTGAAACTGTTATTATGAGTATTACTCAATTCACACTCCTGGTAATGAGTGGTCCATTAACAGTGTTAAGCATTGCAATTTGCAAGTTATACCCTGTACCTTTCTTTCCACATTTATTTATTTATTGTAAGGATTAATATTACTCATATGAAATACACACTTATGAAATGCCTCCTATAACTGATTTACATTGCAGGCAGATATATTCTTTCACTCCCCATATTGTGCAGTTATATACATTTTTTTTTTTCATTTATTTTTTAACCTTGCTTTTGACCTTAGAAAGTGACCTCACTCAACTGAAAGGCATAGTATGAATTGTATTATAATTACCTGAAATGTCAACAATGAGTTACAATAGATCAAGGGCATATATGTCAAACACAATGCCCTCAAAATATAAAGAGAGTGATTCTGCCCCTGATCTTAAGGAAAGGCTGTCATGTCAGCCTCATGCTAACTTTCTGCAATGACGTGACCTACTGGATACAAATAATTCTGCTAACACTGACCTCATAGTGTTGTGTAAAAGAGGACCTCGAATGAGAGGTTCTCTTGCATGTAGACCAACACTGTTGAGCCCTGCTTGAATTCTGTTGTGTTATGTCCTCCCTACTTTTTTCATTACTTTTCTGAGAAGCACTTGTAGTGTGGTGTGATAGGCTCTCATGTGTCTATATAGTACCCCATCCTCTTTCTCATCAACAAGTGACTCCTTCTTGAATTTGTTATGTCCTGACTATTGTCTGCATGGAGGTAGACATGGCTACAGTGTGTGCCACCACACTGCACATGAGTGTGACCATGGCTTTTTACGACTTCTAGGTAGTGCTGAAAATCTTCACATGTTCCCTGCAGTATTCTATCTCTACTGGACTCTCTGTTGTGGTGGGATGAGCATTAACAATACCATTGTCTATTTACTGCTGTGCAGTCAATGCTTTATGTGTTTCTTGAAGGTGGTGTGATATGTACCTGCACCTGGCACCCCTTTGTATAGGTGTCACAGGGGACCCTGCTACCTCTGAGCTTGTGCCATAATCTAGAAGGTGTTCTTATGATTGTGAAGACACTGATGTTGAGGTTCATGAGTTCACTCCATCTACTGTCTACAATGTAATGTCCCACTCTACTTGAATTTGTGATCCACTATCACTTCCTGCAGAATTATTTACCTGCTTACCTGCTGTGCGTACATGATCCTGCCATTAAACATAGTGTCTGTGTGCAACTCAGATTGAGTCAAAAATTTAACAGTATTATGATGATCATCATCCATTTTGCTAGTGACATTTTCTAAATTTACTGGTATAGTGGAATTGTTTATTTCGCTTGTTGACCCTGGGAAAATACATTGATTAAGCTACCTCTCAGACACTTGAGTGCACTACTGAATGCTGGTAAATGTCAGATATAATCAGTTCACCTGAGCAGTTAGTTTATTTATGTGAATATGTTATGGAGATTACATTAAATTTCCTGAATAGATTTCTGTTGATTATGCTGACATGGGTAATTGCCAGTGTCTAAACCATTGATTACACCCATGCCAGCCTCATCTGTCTGTCTATGATTAGAAAGTGGTTGTTCTTCATCAGGTGTTAAAGAAATAAGTATAGGAGGTCCCTCCAGTACTGCTATAGGCAATTGCATTCTTGCCTTTACTCTGGCATGTCCTAGGATATCATTGGCCCTTTTCTTACACTGAACCAATGTGTGGTCCCATCTCCCAACAGCATTGATATCCATAACCACTTGGTTCCAGGCCTTTGCTCTCTCTCTACTGGTTTAGATCCCACTTTTCCAAAAAGGCAGTTGTCATATGATTGAGGGTCTCCATGAGGGTGAAATTTTCCTCATGGCTGAAATTGTCTTTATTCTGCATATATCCCTGCTGCTCCATTTTGCAATTACCTTAAACAACTTACAGCAGTACCTGCTGTTGATTGATTTAAGAAAATGAAATTCACTCAACAGCCATGCAGTAAATCAGACTTCATCCAGTTCAAATTATATACTAATAACATGTATAGCATAATTAACAGATGCAACAAAATATTGCAAACATTTACCATTCACATTGTCATCTTTGCTGGTTTAAACGAAGTGCCAAAAATAAGAAAATGTTCAACTGATTTCCCCATACATATCCTGTATTACTGCCATGAATTCCTATTCACAGCTCCTGCCACACTCCTTACAGTAACAGGAATCAATTGTTTTCATATGTTGAATATGCATTGTCTGCCAATAATTTATAAGCTTTTTTATCTTACTATAAAATGTTTGGGAGTTTACACAGCAGTTGTCTCCTAACTCGACTATTCACAGCTAAATATGGTGGTCTTATTATTCACATAAATACAGGCTTATGTACACATTTTTATGCAAATTAGGCTCAGCCATTCTGAACTCTGTGAACCTATGAATTGCAGCATATGTGAGTGCATGTGTACTCAGATACATATTGTTAACTTTTTGGTAGCTGTAGATGAGCAGCGCTGAGCATAGGAATGCGCAACAGCACTCATCATCTCAAATTTCTTTAAGAATATACATTTGGAAATGGAGTCAGCAACATTTAGATTGCAATATCCTGAAACCTAATCCATACACATGTGCATCACTTCATAGCAGCCATTTTATATATTGATGCAATGAAACACTAACTTTAACTTTTATTCATAAGTTTAAATGAAAAAAGAATATAAGGATTACCTCAACCAGTAACTTTAAAAGTCATGCTTCCATAACTAATTCATGATCTTAATGGAAATTGTGCAATTATGGTGAAAACAGTTCCCATTTAAGCTCCTTTGCTGCCTACTGTCACCATCACATTACATATTCCCCAACTTATTTTTATTAATAATAGTAACTATACATACCACCATCCAACACATACAAATTCCACACATAAAATCCTCAATACAGTTTCAAGACCCACCCTCAATCATTCATGATAAATACTCACCCTACTTGTCCAATTGGTGCATCTTCCTTGACTCTTCATTATGCCATACGTATGTAATTGCCACACACATCCCAACATCTACTACAAACCCAAAGGTCATACTCAAGCCACTCCCCCAGCAGCAATACCTATTATACATTCTCAGTAGACAGTAATCTTTAAAACACATCCCACCTCCATATTTTAAAAGCACAAACATAAAAAAATGAATTAACTCAAATCATAAACTAGTCACAAAAATCAAAATCAAGGCTAAGTAGCTATATCCATCCCAGCTTTCCCTGCCTATATTGCAGTTCTGCTGAAACAGTCATCTAAACTCAGGCCCAGCAACTATAACTGCTCCTTTATTATCCCCCCAAATTAATAATACCATACCACCTCTTTACTACACATTAAATAACATCAGCCTAAAATTTATCAACATTAATCCTAGAAATATCTGCAATAAAAATAACAGTACTGCATGCTTTCATATTCCACCATAACCATGACATCCTTGTTATCATGCAGCTTGGATAAAACATGAAATTAGAGAGACAGAAGTCCTTCTACTGGGCTACAACACCATTCAAGATGACCAAAAAATAAAAAAGGAAGGCATTGTTTCTTTTATATATCTTAATGACCTATAAATATCACTCTAACAGTATCAACATCATGTAGTCAAAAATGCTGAGATTCTCAATTCTCTACTGAAAATCAACCTTTATAAGACTTGATGTATCATAGTAACAGGTAATAATAACTTTATATGCATGTTCCACTATAACACATGAAACTCTCATCCTTATAGATTTAAATATAGATTTGAACCAAATTATATCTGACACCCCACTACCATCATTGACCTCCTGGATTCTCTCAACTGCTTGATCCTCCAACTAGCTACAACAAATACTTCACAAAGGCATCTATTCTGGATTGGATACTCTTAAGAAAATGTAGCAATATCACTGGCACTTTACCAGGCAACCTAAGAGATCATTCATCCTGTTTTGCTAAAAGGCTTTCAAGCCACTCAGCAAAACAACACCTTTACAGCATATACAACTTTAAGGTGTACAATTTCATCAATACACTACTGCAATCCAACTTAAATATACTAAAAGTTATTCCATCGGATGAAGCCACTCTATAATTTAAAAAAAAACCTTCTCCAAACTACTAAATGAACATGACCCCTTTAGGAGAAAATGATTTGTTAATGGAGAGTTCTATTACTCTTGAACTTTATAGTTTTCTGTATAAAGAGAATCCTGTGATTCCCATTATATATGGGCTTCCTAAGATTCATAAGAATCCACAGATACCACCAATGAGACGCATTGTGTCTGGAAGTAGATGGGTTACTACTGTTCTATCTAAATATTTGAAGTATGAGTCTTGTAAATTGTTGAAATACAATAAAAGCTATATAAAAGACACAAATTATTTCTTATCTGCGTTGCATATATGGATTAATTATAATGAGCTAGGTAGGCTGTGTCTTGTTACCTTAGACGTTAAATCATTATTTACCATTATTCCAAATTAAATAGGTATACAATATGTTAGAGGGTTTTTATTTCAGCACAGTGACTTTTCTTATAGTAAAATAGCCAAGCAGAAGGAGTTTTTGGAAAAGCCAGAGTCACCAACCATGGAAAAAGTGTTTAATACAAACGCTAACAATACACAATGCATTTTCTTCCACCAAGACTTCATCAGATAACCTCATATCATAATTTAAAATCCTTTAATACCCCATCACATTAAAATGAATCAATAAACACTCGGCATCAATTAACAAAACAATAATATACAAAAAGTGTATCTGACAAATGGATAAAGAAAAAACTGAGTACTATATACCATGGCATATGTTAAAATTGTATTATGAACAATGAATAAATATTAAAACCTTTATAATAACAATAATTAATACAAAAAGTCAACAAACCAATAAACATGTATAAAAATATATAAATGTATGTTTAGGTAAAACTTCATTTAATATAAACCTATGCAATGCTGCCCTCTAATGGCTGAAAAACCAAATACTAAACACTATTTACAATTTTGCTGCTCTTAGCTTTAATAATGGTGTCAAGGAAATACTCTCATTTAAACCAGGATATCGTTCTGCATCCAGAAATACCTGCCAGTACAACTCCCAATATTCCAGGCGGGTTTCCCACAAACCCCCCCTAAAATCTTTGGGAACAACTTTCAGTACAAAAAATAAATAGTTTGCTTGGGCACAGTTTTGTAGATGTTTATATAGAGCATTTTTGTCATTACTTTTACTTATATCATAAAAATGTTCATAAATCCGCCTTTTTAGGCGTCTTTCTGTTTTCCCTATATAAAAAGCACTACAAGCCTCACAGCATACTAAATAAACTAAACCACTCGAGTTGCAATTGCTGTAACAGGTACTACTGACATATTGATTCCTAGCTTTAATAAACACCTGGTCAGTGTTCACTACATGTTTACACTGCGTGCAAGCCTCGCATTTATAGGTACCAGGCCTTTTACCCTTGTGAGTAGTATTCCCTTTTTGCAATAGTTCTTTTAAATTGACACCTTTTTTGAAAGCAATGTTTAAAGGTTTTTGTTCAACTCCCTTTAAATCAGTGAGGGAGGTGAATCTGTCCCATTCTTTTTTGATCACACAATCACCCGGTGTGAATCACTATTAAATTCTAAGGTGACTACCCTATGGAACTTATCATCTTGCTCTTATCATTATTAGGTGCAATATCAATACCTTTACCCAAAAGAGGCATGAATCTTGTCGTCTGGTGACTTTTAATATATAAAATGGTGTCATTCAATAGCTTATCGGGGTAGCCCCTTTCCATAAAAAGGTCAGCCAGAAAAAGACATTCCTCTTCAAAGTCCTCATCTAAAGACGTGAGCCTACTAGCTCTAATCTATTGCCCCTTGAAAATACTCTTCCTCTGTGAATATGGCTGGGCGCTCTCAAAGTGAAGATATGAGTTGGAAAAAGTCTCCTTTCGGAAAACATTTGACTTAATTCCACCGGTTGTTTTAATAATACTCACATCCAAAAAATCAAACTTATCATAAGAAATTTTGCTAGTAAATTTTAAAAAGGATGTGGTTGTGTTTAAATATTCCAAAAACTCATCTAGTTTCTCCTCTGAATTGTTCCAAAAAATACAAATGTCATCCAAGAAGTGTCTATATAAAATCCAACAGTCACTGAATCTAGAATTAAAAATATATTGTTTTTCCCACCAGGCTACTATAATACTAGCATATGTGGGTGCACAATTGGCACCCATCGCTACACCCCTGACCTGGTGGAAATATTCACCACCATAATAAATAAAATTATTTTTCAAAACCATGTCCATAAGGTTAAGAATAACCTGTAACTCATCACTGGAAATTCTAACTCTGTCCACCAGAGCTGCTTCAAGCCAGACTAATCCCTCTTCTTGGGGAATAACTGTGAATAAATCTTTAATGTCAACTGTTACAAATATAATATTATCATAATTCTTATTTGTATCAACACCCTGAAGGAATTCCCAAGAATCCTTCAGAATTGTTTTTTCCATTCCCCAATGTTTTTTTCAATTTTACATCCAAAAACTTTGCTACTGGCATGGTCTTAGAGCCTTCATGATAGGGTTCATTTTTTGGATGTGAGTATTATTAAAACAACCGGTGGAATTAAGTCAAAAGTTTTCCGAACGGAGACTTTTTCCAACTCATATCTTCACTTTGAGAGCGCCCATCCATATTAACAGAGGAAGAGTATTTTCAAGGGGCAATTGATTACAGCTAGTAGGCTCACATGAGAAGAGGACTTTGAAGAGGAATGTCTTTTCCTGGCTGACCTTTTTATGGAAAGGGGCTACCTGGATAAGCTATTGAATGACACCATTTTATATATTAAAAGTCAGTGGATGACAAGATTCATGCCCCTTTTGGGTAAAGGTATTGATATTACACCTAATAATGATAAGAGCAAAGATAATAAGTTCCATAGGGTATTCACTTTAGAATTTAATAGTGATTCACACCGGGTGATTGATGTGATCAAAAAAGAATGGGACAGCTTCACCCCCCTCACTGATTTAAAGGGAGTTTAGGGAGTTGAACAAAAACCTTTAAATATCACCTTTAAAAAAGGTGTTAATTTAAAAGAACTATTGCAAAAAGGGAATACTGCTCGCAGGGGTAAAAGGCCTGGTACCTATAAATGTGGGGCTTGTGTGCAGTGTAAACATGTAGTGAACACTGACCAGATGTTTATTAAAGCTAGGAATCAATATGTCAGTAGTACCTGTTACAGCAATTGCAACTCGAGTGGTTTAGTTTATTTAGTATGTTGTGAGGCTTGTAGTGCTTTTTATATAGGGAAAAAAGAAAGACTCCTAAAAAGGCGGATCTATGAACATTTTTATGATATAAGTAAAAGTAATGACAAAAATGCTCTATATAAACATCTACAAAATTGTGCCCAAGCAAACTATTTATTTTTTGTACTGGAAGTTGTTCCCAAAGATGTTAGGGGGGGTTTGTGGGAAACCCGGCTGAAATATCGGGAGTTGTACTGGCAGGTATTTCTGGACGCAGGAAGATATCCTGGTTTAAATGACAGTATTTCCTTGGCACTATTATTAAAGTTAAGAGCAGCAAAATTGTAAATAGTGTTTAGTATTTGTTTTTTAGAGATTAGAGGACAGCATTGCATAGGTTTATATTAAATGAGGTTTTACATATACATTTATATATTTTATACATATTTATTGGTTTGTTGACTTTTGTATTAATTATTGTTTTTATGAAGGTTTTAATATTTATTCATTGTTGATAATACAATTTTAACATATGGCATGGTATTATAGTACTCCGTTTTTTCTTTATCCATTTGTCGGATACAATTTTTGTATATTATTGTTTTGTTAATTGATGCCAAGTGTTTATTGGTTCATTTTTAATGTGATGGGGTATTAAAGGATTTTAGATCATGATATGGGGTTATCTGATGAAGACTTGGTGGACGAAAATGCATTGTGTATTGTTAGCATTCATATTAAGCACTTTTTCCATGGTTGGTGACACTGGTTTTTCCAAAAACTCCTTCTGCTTGGTTATTTGGTTTTATATGGAGTTTGGCTTCCCCTTTTAACGTTTGGCTTATAGTAAAATAGAATTGATTTGCTCTATGTTAGATACAATTCTTTGCAGTAATGTTTTTCTGTTTAAGGACCAATTTTAACATCAATGCTCAGCCATGGGCACACCTGAGCTAATAGCTACACTAACCTAGTATTGCCTAAATGGGAAGAAGTCTATATTTTCAGTAATGAGAACAATTCATGCTACATAGAACCTGCCATTTATAAAAGATTTGTAGATGACATCTTCCTTCTTTGGAAAAGAGATGAAAGGTCTTTACATAGTTTTGTTGAATATTTACAGACAAATAATTATTTTTAATCTTTTGAATTAAAATATTCTGAATGCAATATTAATTTTTTGGATGTTAACATTATATATAATAAGTATAAATCTGATTCCTCTATTATAAGTAGAATGTACAAGCCATAAGCTATGTACATGCCAACAGTATGCATCCAAGGCATATTTATTTTGGGGTAGTAAGAAGTCAGCTATTTAGGGCTAGCAGATAAAACATGACTACTGAAAGGTTTAATAGAGAGATAGATGTTATGGTTCATAATTTTATTTTAAGAAAATATAATACTAACATTAGTAATGATGGTATATTATTTATAAATTCTGTAAGAGAAAGCAGGTAAACCATACTTATTAGCTAATACATTAGAGCATGGACCTACCACTGATAACCCTGATTGGTTTGTTAGATATATTACTAAGTATGATGCACATACTACACAAGTTCAAAAGATTATTGAAAGAAATTGGGATATTGTAACATCTAATAATAAAGTTAAAACATTTGTAGGTGATAAACCCCATTTTGTGTTTAAGAAAGAAAGAAATTTGAAACAACCATTATATTATAAGGATTTTGCTCTCTGTAATACTACTAAGGTCACTTCTGTTACTAATAGAAATCAGACAATGCCATGTTATAATTCTATCTTTTGTAAACTTATTAACCCATCTATTGACTTTACTCATCCTATTTCAAAGCACAAATTCATTTTTAATGTATATGCAACTTGTTTTACTGAGAATGTGGTATATGTGACAAATTGTAAAAAATGTATGTCATTTTATATAGGTAAAACTAATCAGAAGTTGAAAGAAAGGATTGCTTCATATTTTTCAGATATATATAGGTGCACTGAAACAAATGCATTATTTAAGCATATTGATACTTGTGGTATGGAACATACATTTAAATTTAGAGTTTTAGCAAAAGTTTCTGCTGGTATTAGGGGAGGTCACTTGAAAAATAGAACAGAGATTGAAGAATACAAATGGTAAATTATTTTAGAGAAGATTACCTACCAGGGCTGAATAGTAGAAATAGCATTAAACCACTATTAGAAGAGTGACAGACATATGCTAAGTAATATTTATATGTTTTATGTATATATATATATATATATATATATATATATATATATATATATATATTTTTTTTTACAAATACACATTTATAGGTTATATTTTTATAAGTAACACATTATATATTTATAAACAGTATTTAGTGTTTGCATTTCTTTAGATGCCTGAACTGGCAATTAGTACTCTTAGACATGTGACTGATTCTTCAATTTTCATTTGTTGGCGGGTATTTTAATTTGTATAGATTAGTGAGAGTGTAGCAGTTGCTCCTTTTTTACACTGAGGAAGTGTCCTGTGAGACTTGAAAGCTTTGTCTTTTATTCAGTTTTATTAAAGGATATTGAGACATTTGCACTGCTGTTTTTTATGTTTTTGTATAAGTTGGAAATACTCATCAGACCGCTTGGCTATACCAGAGAGAAATATATAGATTTTAAGTCCCCTAGGTATTTGTTTGCATCAGATGCATTCATTTAAGTAAACATTGTCCAGCTGTAAAATATCCAGTTTTTAAAGTTTATTTTCCAATGGGAATATTGTGATTTTTACACTGGGTGTATAGTACTGCTTAAGTTGACCTTAGTGAAAAAATTGGAGCTAATCATTTAACCAGGCATTCAAGTCATTCAATTAATTTTTTTTATAATATGTGTGAGAATGAACTGTATAAGCTGTTTTTTGCACAAAACAATAAGACGTTTTTTTTTTTAATTTAGACTTAGAAGAATGTGAAGCTTTAAAACTGTTGATGCAAAGAGATGACATAATTGTAAAGCAAGCAGATAAGGGCAGCAAAACAGTTATTGTGAATACTGATGATTATGTTACCTGGATGCTTACACTACTTTCTGTTGAATGCACATTTAAGAAGATTAACAAAACAGAAGTAAACAAAACTATTTGTGCTGTCAAAACATTTTTATATAATTTGTTAATGGTGAGTTCTGTTACTCCTGAGCTTTACAAATTTCTGTATATAGAGAATCCTGTGATTCCCATTATATATGGGCTCACTAAGATTCATAAGAACCAACAGATACCACCAGTGAGACCCATTGTGTCTGGAAGTAGATGGGTTACTACTGCTCTAGCTAAATATTTGGAGTATGAGTTATGTAAATTGTTGAAATATAGTAAAAGCTATATAAAAGACACAAATGATTTCTTATCTGCGTTGCATATATGGAATAATTATAATAAGCTAGGTAGGCTGTGGCTTGTTACCTTAGGCATTAAATCATTATTTACCATTATTTCAAATGAAATAGGTATACAATATGTTAGAAAGTTTTTATTTCAGTACAATGATTTTTACAATAGTAAAACAGAATTGATTTGTTCTATGTAAGATACAGTTCTTTGCAATAATGTTTTTCTGTTTAAGGAACAATTTTACCATCAATGTTTAGGTGTTGCCATGGGCACTATTGTAGCTAATAGGTATGCTAACCTGATAAAGACACAAAAGCAGCCAAGAAAGTCCATAGAAAATATTTATTATACCAAATCAAGTAATCTAAAGCGCTTTTCGTACGCACAGTGTATGAACTTCTTCAGAGACCTGGGTCTCTGAAGAAGTTCGTACGCTGTGTGTACGAAAAGCGCTTTAGATTACTTGATTTGGTATAATAAATATTTTCTATGGACTTTCTGGGCTGCTTTTGTGTCTTTATCAGCCTAGTTTTGTGTATTGGTTGAGGTATGCTAACCTGGTAGGTGGGAGGTTGGCATAAGGGTTAATTTGTTTACCTTGCAGACACAAGGTGCAGAGTTTGATTCTCACTTAGGATAATTGGCTAGGCTTAAAATGATCAGCAAGGGCAGTTAGAGTAATACTAGTTTATGAGCCTATTAGCTAAATGGGAAGTTTTCTATTTTCAGCAATGAGAATAATTCATATTAAATAGGACTTGCCTTTTGTAAAATATTTGTAGATGACAACTTCCTTCTTTGGAAGGGAGATGAACAGTTTTTGCATAGTTTGGTTGAATATTTACAGATGACAAATGATTTATCTTTTGAATTAAAATATTCTGAATGCAATATTAATTGTTTGTGATGTTAACATTACATATAATTATTATAATTTTGATACTTCTATTTATAAGAAGAATGTACAGGCCATACACTATATACATGCCAACAGTATGCATCCAAGGCATATTTCTAGAGGGGTAGTAAGAAGTCAGCTACTTAGGGCTAGAAAATTAAACATGACTACTGAAGGGTGTAATAGAGAGGTTGATGCTATGGTTCATGATTTTACTTCAAGAAAATATAATACAAAAAATATTAATGATGGTATATTATTTATAAATTTTGAAAGAGAAAAAGTAGGTAAACCATACATATTAGGTAATACATTAGAGAATGAACCTACCACTGATAACCCTGATTGGTCTGTTAGGTACATTACTATGTACAATACACATGCTACACAAGTTCAAAAGATTATTGAAAGAAATTTAGATATTCTAACATCGGATAATGAAGTTAAAACATTTGTATGTGATAGACCCTGTTTTGTGTTTAAGAAAGAAATTTGAAACAACAGTTATGTTGTAAGGATTTTGCCCTCTGTAATAGTACTAAGCCACTTATGTTACTAATAGAAATCAGACAATGCCATGTTATAATTTTGTCTTTTGCAAACTTATTAATCCATCTAATGAATTTGGTCATCCTATTTCAAAGAAAAAAAATCATTTTTAATGTATATGTGACTTGTTTTACTGAAATGTGGTTTATCTGACAAATTGTGAAAACTGTATGTCATTTCATATATGTTAACCTAATCAGAAGTTGAAAGATAGAATTGCTTCACATTTGTCAGATATATGTAGGCACATTGAAACAAATGCATTATTTAAGCATATTGATGCGCCTGGTATGGAACATGCATTTAAATTTAGAATTTTAGCTAAAGTTTCTGTTGGCATTAGGGGAGGTGGCACGAATAATAGAACTGAGATTGAAGAATACAAATGGATAAATTATTTTAGAGCAGACTACCCACCAGGACTGAATAGTAAAAATAGCATTAAACCACTATTCAAAGAGAGACAGACATTTGTTAAATAATATTTATATGTTACACATACTGTGTGTATATTTATATATCTTTTTATACATATATATTTATAAGTATATTTTTTACAAATATACTTTTATATGTTATATTTTTATAAGCAACACATATTATATATTTATAAATAGTATTTAGAGTTTGTATTTCTTTGAATGCCTGAACTGTCCAATTAATACTCTTAGACGTGATTGACTCTTCAATTTTCATATTTATATGTTACACATACTGTGTGTATATTTATATATCTTTTTATACATATATATTTATAAGTATATTTTTTACAAATATACTTTTATATGTTATTTTTTTATAAGTAACACATATTATATATTTATAAATAGTATTTAGAGTTTGTATTTCTTTGAATGACTGAACTGTCCAATTAATACTCTTAGACATGTGATTGACTCTTCAATTTTCATTTGCTGGTGGGTATTTTAAATTGTGTATTTTAAATTGTATGTATTGATGGGATTGTAGTGGTTGCTCCTTTTTACACTACTGAGGAAGAGCTCTGTGAGACTTGAAACATTGTGTTTTATTTGATTTTTTAAAAGACTTTGAGATGTTTCCACTGCTATTTTTTCTTATGTTTTTTGCCTATTGTTTTACAGCAGTACATTTAGCTACCAGAGCATTTTTGTTGTTTTAGCTGTATTTCCAACTTGTGGCCATGTTTGATACACATGGGTTGGAACTTTTAGAATTTATAATTAAGTTCACTTTCTCTCACATTAATGTTTTAATGGATGAAGCTAAGTCCTTGAATGATTGTATAATTAATTATTTACTTTTTGACTACCATGTAATAATATTTGTTAAATATTAGAACAAATGGAATATAGTAAATGTAGAAAAAAAACAGAAGAAACTTGCCTAGAGATGAAAAAGAATATGCTGATGGGATAGCATACGCCATAAAGGAGATGAGGGGTAACAAATCACAGAGGGAGGATACTAGTTTGTTTTTTTAACAGTTTTAACAAACCAGACCAATTGTAATCCTGTCTGCATTAAATGAGAAACTGTGAGATGAAAATGGAAAAAAAAATAAGTATGCTATGAATTTGTAGAATGATCATATCTCCACTAGATTGTAGAAAAATATAAAACATGTTTTTTTTAGAATGACAGTCAGGCACAAGAAAATCAGAAAAAAAATTATAAAACAATGTGAATGGATGTTTGAAAGTATTTGAAAAGGAGCAATAGAAAATGTGGTATGACAGAATGGAGAATTTATGAAAGAAATCAAGTGAAAATTAAATATTATTTAAGCAAAGACATTATTTCCATGGAAAAAAGAAGAGTGATCAGCCTACTTGAGTAGCATATTTAAAGAGCATATTTATATAATGAGAGAAATGAAAAAATGATAGAGGAGAGGTAAGAAGATCTTACAAACAAATTATGATAATCATAATAAATTATATAAACAAAATTTTAAAGATAGTATAAAAAAAGAACTGACATAACAAGAAAATAAGGAACTGGAAAATGAAATTTCCTTATATAAATTACATAATGTACTTAGACAAGTTAAGTTTCAGGATCAGATGTAATAGGATACCAATTTTATAGAAATTTTACAGAGTGACAGAAAAACTACTTCTTAAAAGTTATGAATGTGTAGTTAAATGAAAGTTTTATGTATAAAGAGTTATGTAGTGGTATGCTTACATTTGTGTGGAAAAAGGAAGATAATATTGAGCAATGCAGATTATAAGATTTTTATAAAAATTACTCTGAAGATAGTGGAAAGTAAAATAAAAAGTATTGTGGCAGACCACATGTACAATTTAAAGGGTAAAGGATATCATAAATTATTATTCATAGTAATGGAAATTGCAAAAGATATTATAAATACGATTGATGAGACCAAGATCATGCTAGGAGATTTAAATAAAGCTTTTGATATAGTACTACTAGAACTTTTGTGGACAATTATGGAAGAGGAGAACATTATTATGAAAATTAAGAATACATGTTGTTCTACATATAATAAAAATAAAATAAGAATTTTAGTGAATGGTCGGTTAAGCATAAGCGCAACTAGACATAAAGAATGATACACATCAGGGATGTCCTGTGAGAAGTATATTATTTGCATTAGTTATGAATGTATTAGCCAGAGATATAAATATGCACATGACAGGTGGTGCGTGCATTAGTAAATAAGGGAATAAAAATTCCAGTCATGTATTCTTATGCAAGTCATATTGTATGGAGTATGAGAAACAAAGTCTGGATGAATGAAGTTTTATGTTATATTAATCAATGTTTAAGCATAATAGCATGACTTTAAATAAAGAAAAAAGTAAAGAACTGGGTGATATAGTAAAGGTAGAAGGAGTATCTTTCTCATTGAAAGAAATCTCTGGGTTAGGAATAAGATTTGGTAGTAAAAATGTAACTGATGAACAATGGAATGAGATAATACATAAAATAAAGGAGCTTTGATGATTTTGGAAAATATACAAATTATTATTTAATATAAGGTTTACTTGATTAATTCAGTTATACAGGAAAGACTGCATATTTAGATAGTGTCTATATTTTGCCAATAATCTATTGTAAAGAAATTCTACAAGTATTTTTTTTTCTTTTATATGGGGTTCAAGATTGAATCCAGAGAAGAGAATTGTTTTATACATGGACAAGCAAGATAGAGGTTTAGGATTAATAAACCCAATTGTTTATGCTGCTTCTTTGAATTTGTATAAAGTTGGATAAATAATAAAAATGAAAAGTTAGTGGTAAATTTTCTAAAGTCAAATAAAATCAGCATTGCAAAATGTTAGAAGTTTTCATACAAGGAAAAGTATTTTAAATGAACTAATGAGATGTTGTCAGGAATGTTTATGGAAAATAATAATTTGATGCAATAGAAAATGAGAGGAAAGTATGGTATAAAATATTATGATATAGTATTATTATGCTAATCCTTTGGCTGAGCTCACAAATGAAAACATTAAATCTATAAAAATTCAAAAAGCATGGTGTAACAAGCAAATGGAATGTCAAGGCTTTTTGTGGAGATTTGTGATTAATAAAATTACCAGTAAAGGGAACTAAACCATATTAAAAAAATCAGTGAAAGAGTTTGTATATATTGTGGTAAAGAAGAAACTACAGAACATGTTTTCTATCAATGTATAAGGGTTGCAAAATTGTGAGAAAAATGTGTAAAGAAAATTTCTTTGAAAATATAAAGGAGGTAAAGGAAATAAATATGGATATGATTATGTAGGGATACTATAACATGACAATAAGGAATATATTAGCAAAATAAATAAAAGATTTGTTTATGTTGTGCAGACCATTTGGAATGAAAGGTTAAATGAAATCATGTTTAATGGTAAAAATGGAGACTAAGAAATCTTAGATGGTGGTTTTGGAAAAAGGAGTGGGAGGTCAAATAAGATAATGAAGATAGAAGTTTAACATAATGAAAAATAAGATATCTGTGACTGTATATCAATAATGGAAAGGAACGTCAATTTTTATACTGTATATGTGTAGATATGTAAATTTGTAAATTTTTAAATAGTATAATACATAATATTTTTTTAAATAATGAACCCCTACTTCTTTCAGTAGGTGCAATGGGATCTTTTATATCCACCTGAACTACCATCAAATCAGGCAGATGGGACCCAGTTTAATGTCCACACCAAAGGGTGACACACTCAGGAGTACAGCATCCATTGCATGCTGCACTGCAGTGTCAGCAATCCATCTACCTACTGCGAGAACAGAAATAACAGCCCTCTGCACCCAGGGTGTGTCTGCTACCTGTTGCACCACTGAATCTATCTAGTAAACTGTTAGGAATTACTGATATTAATATTCAACTCTGTATATGTATCTTTGTAATTGATGTTAAATGCTACTACTTTCATTGTTAATTCTGTATGTTATTTAAAATAGCCTAAAGCATTGCAAAGCATTGAAACATTACAATGCTTTGCAATGCTTTGCAAAGCATTGCAACATTGTAATTTGCATGAATACAAATATATTCAATATTATACAGTTCATCGAATTTCGTTATGATAACCCACCTTCCTAAGCTAGGTGTGACATGCCGTCGGATGCAGCCTTTCCTGAATTGGAGGAAAGTTCTCGATATTGCCAAAAACATTACCAACGGCAGTTTACAAATTAATTCAACATACTCCTAATACATTAAAAAAAAAAACAAGTTGAAGTTTATGAACCTATTAATACAACACAATTATTGCCATCATTGCAAGGAAACTGTCTAACTGAACTGCAACGTATAATAAAATAAATGCAACAAATTAACTTTTCTTAAGAAAGTACTTCCAGTAGGATTTTGGGGTGGCAGCAATACTTCTTTTCTACATTGTATTGATACTGTTTTGCCATTTGCATGAAAACTGAGTTCTATAGTTCACATGACTGAAAGATGCAAACATTCACACCCTCACACAGCTACATCTCTCCCTATATATATATATTTTACATATATAAGTGTTACAGGAGTTATCTCTGCATGCATTTTATCTCATAATGAACTGCTGATGTTTTTCATTGAGAGTTCAGTTTGTCAAATTATATAAAGGTCAAAGATCATTATATCAACCATTACATAATTCAAAGGGTTTTGCCCTTTCTTTGAGTTTGTGGAGTTAGTATATTTGCTTTTCAGCAGTGTACGGGGCATTTGCAATTACATTTTTGTGATAATTTTTGTAGCAATTAGTGGTAATTACAAATGAGTTAATTTGATGTTTGGTGCTATGAATTCACTGGTGATTATTCTTTATAAAATCATATATATGTGTGCATACATATGTGTGTGTGTGTGTGTGTGTGTGTGTGTGTGTGTGTGTGTGTGTGTGTGTGTGTGTGTGTGTGTGTGTGTATATATATATATATATATATATATATATATATATATATATATATATATAGAGAGAGAGAGAGAGAGAGAGATCAGTATTAGATTATAAAGTTTTCAAAAATTTGAAATTCATATGGTCAGGAACATATGATCGGGTTTCTGAAAAGCTGAACACCGGAAAAAAACACAAAAATCTAACTTTTTGTATGTTTTTGCAGAGGAGCAAACTCCCCATGCCCCCCACACCTCCTGAAAATTAAATATACCGTCTCTGAGATTGCACTACAGTGGACAAAAGAGTAAATTTTCCATTTCGCACTGCACCACAATGTCCATTTAAAACCTTTGAGATTTTGGAAACTCAGTACAAACTCAATACAAAACAGAGGGAGCCAGCAGACTGTAGCATAAGATATTTATTGCAAAAACTAGCTCAAAAGCATAGTTTAAAAATAAAATGAGACAAAACAGATGCACAGCATGCCACAGGCCAACAGCAAGGGAAAGAAAGGAAGATAATCTGTAGATAAAGCAGCCCCTGCAAGTACGGCAACCGTATGGCTCCAAAAAGACCTTTTGTTAGGTATCAATTTAGAATACGGATTAAAAGACATTGTGGAAGTAGCTAAGAGCTACAGATGTGTTTACTCTTTTTTTGTTTAAGAGTTTAATGAACAGTAATTTAGAGAAGGACCTTTATGACTTTTGTCATATAGATAATCCTAAACTAGGTTCCTTCTTTGGAATTCAGAAAACACATAAAAGTAAAGCTTGTCCCCCATTAAGACCCATTGTATATGCCCCAAATTATATCACAGAAAGTATTTCTTTACTGGTGGATTCTAAGATAAATCCTATTGTTCAAAAAATGAATTCATACTTGAAACAGTTACTTGCATTACACCAGCATGCACCCTTGCTATATGAAGAATAACATTCCAAAAGGACAGTTCATAAGAGCTAGTCGAATGACAAGTGAAATGGGTGACTTTTTGAAGGAAACAGAATTTATTATTACCTTGTTTGTTGAAGGAGGGTATAGTAAGATCCTGTTAAAAAAGCAGGCTGAATATGTTATACAGAACAAGGGCAGTCACTTTCCAGCTATCCTTGAGGATGGATTTTCTAACACTAACACAAAACAGAATCAAGACATATATACATCAGATGCTGGTAATTATTTCTGTTTGGACATGACAGTATACAGTGGTATTATCAGAAATATTATTTCTGACAATTCGAAAATTCTAGAGGGAAATAAAGATTTACAATCTATTACAGGGAACCAGCCGAGGTTTGTATATAAAAATCAAAGCAATTTGACAAATATTTTTGAAAGAGAGAGAAACAAATTGGGATATTGTTCCAACAGTACGCAGAAAAAATGGGGCATATACAAGTGTGGGAATTGTAACATATGCAGATATATTTCTGAAGGTCCCTTTGTTAACTTTGAACATCTACTTTACACTTTGAGAGTTCCAGGACATTTTAACTGTAAGAGTAAAGGAGTTGTGTACATTGGTATGTGTGCACATTGCAGTGCATTCTACACTGGTATGACTACAAGAGTGCTATGCACTAGAATAAAAGAACATTACTATAACATTAGAAAACAAGACAAGACAAATGCTTTTTATAAGTATACTACCATCTGTCCTACATATAACAAATGTTTGTTCTATGTGCTGGAACAAGGAAGTCACGACTTCAGGGGTGGCAATTTCAAAACAAATCTTGAACAAAAGGAGGCTTTATGGCAGATTAGACTCAATTCATACAAAAAACCTAGTATAAATGATACTGTCAACATTAAATGTTTTTTGAAGACCATAGAGTCTATATAAGGAAATAACTTCCTGAGTTCAGAAATTTTATTGTTTAATTGTATAATTGTTTAAGTGGAAAAATTAGTTAATTGGCAGACAAGTATTTCAAAACCATTTTTAAAAGTGATGTTGAGTATGTACATTTTGTTCTGAAGAAGTTTGGTTACAAATGCGTGGATTAAAAGTTTTATTATGCTAACATCATGTGGATTTCACTCTGCTTTTCCTGCATCTTCCAGTCTGTTTTTTTGAGGTTTTCAGTGGTGTTCACATATAGGTTCATAGGTAGGTACTAGGCTATCGGCCCTAGGGCCTATACAAACCTAGCCAAAAAGGCACCATGGCTTTCTCCATCCATGAAAATTATTTTCCTGTGCCCCTGTCGAGCAGAGCCACAGAGGTGATCCCCAGGGTGAATTTCCTATTTCCCATCCAATCATCAAGATTTTTTTTGAAGAGTGCTATTGAGGAGCTTTGTTTGATATAGATAGGTAGTTTGTTCCAGAGTATGGGAAGTCTCAGTGACAGGAATCTATCCCTCCAGCATATTCTGTTTATTGTGGTGACAAGGTTTAGGTCCCTAGAGCATGTAGCTCGGAGGGATTGAGATTTCTTTAAGTGGAGCATGTCCAACAGCTCTGGGTTTGACATAGCTTTGTATGTTATGCAGAGATCACCTCTGAGTAGGTGATATATGACGGAGTAAAGCTGGAGTTTTTTTAGATGGTCTGCATAGGACATCTGTTTGAGGCCAGTAATCCTCTTTGTGAGGTATTTCTGTGGCCTTTCCAGTTGTTGTAGATGTCTTATGAGGTACATACCAAAAGGGGCATTGTACTCTATAATGGGTCTAATGAGTGATGAGTAGAGGGGAACATTGACCTCTTTCTTTATGGATGAGAAACCTTTTGTGATCAGGTGTACCACGTAGAAGGATTTCCTGACTACTGTGGTGATGTGATTATCAAAGGAGAGACTACTGTCCACCTGTGTCCAAAGGTCTCATCACACTTTCGGTGTTAAATAGACTACCACCTATGTGGTAGCTCATGGGTACAGAGATTTTACCAAAGGGGATGACAATGCACTTTTTGGCATTGAGCTTGAGGCCATGGCTTTGACACCAGGCATCTGTCTCAGTGAGGCCCTTTTGTAGGATGTCCACATCATTAGGTGTTTCAGTTATGGCTTCTAGTTTGCAGTCATCTGCAAACTTCATTAGCCAAAGACCTTCTGTGTTAGCCTATAGTTCAGATAAGTAGATACCAAACAGGAGAGGACCCAAGACTGAACCCTGTGGTACTCCACTTGTCACTGGCCTGAAGTCGGATTTGGAGTCTGCTACTTTCACAAATACATATACTGTAACTGTTCCCTACCACAGTAACAGGGAGGTCACACAACAATTTTGGCATTAAAATCAAGGGCAGTGCTTTATTTTACAGCTGCATGACATGATGCATCTTTAGTGACTGTGCAGGGGAAATTACTGCAGACAATGGACTCTGCTAATAGGTAATCCCCAGGACCATACTACAGAGCACCATTGTTAAATTAAGTACCGATATACACAAGAAATGTTTTAATGTACCCTGTTCCACATGTGCCCTCTGATGCAATTCAATGACCTCAGCATGGGAGAGCAAACACATATCACCTATATGCTACTATTGTAGCAGAGGAATGCATAACACAGGTAGCACTTCCAAGAAAACTCATACCTACCACTCAGAAATAATGCTTTGATATGCTTATTACACTTTTATTATTTCATTTTTTTTTCTTTATATAATGGTATAGCACGAATGATCCCTAATTAATTAAAGTATTATACAATGGAGGCAGGTTTAATTTTGCCCAGTATGTGATTTCAGGCTACAACATGCTGCAGCAACAAGGTGCAAGACACAACAGGGACTTCTCCCATGATTTGGAGAATCACAACCTCATGGATGCTCTGAGGACATTTGGAAAACATATGCTTGGAAAAGGGAACCAAAACAGATAAAGAGAGATAAGGCACAGAATAAAATAGTGACTGACATAAATGTTGTAGGGTGGAGTAACGGCACCTTGGGTACAAGGTAGAAAAACAGCAAATGACAGAGTAGAATATACCAGGACAAAAGCTAGGTAGAATGCAATTTCAGCCCTTCCATACTCCAACCTTTAATGCAGGATGAGGCGTACATTGTCTCTATAAGAGTGATCACTTTGCTGTAGATGAAGAAGCTGCTGACATAGTCAGAGGTGGTGTGGACCTGTACTGTCAGACCCCTGCAGCAACCACAGTTTAGTAGTGTGGAGGATTTGTGTGTAGTTAATTTTATTACATTAATAGCAGCTGTAGCTGGCATGACACCTGTGTGTGTGTGTGTGTGTGTGTGTGTGTGTGTGTGTGTGTGTGTGTGTGTGTGTGTGTGTGTGTGTGTGTGTGTATATATACATATATATATATACATATATATATATATATATATATATACATATATATATATATATATATATATATATATATATATATATATATATATATATATCACTCTTACATGTTTCATCAGGTATGTCACCAATGTCAAGTGGGAATTACTCTTTACATAAAAAAATCCACCTGGCACAGGTTTCATTAACCACATCTTGACAAATTTCTTCTTAGAGTCACCTCCAAAAACAAATGCATCCTTTGTCTCAGCACAGCAGACTGATGTTGGCAGCAAAATGTCTGTCATTAATGATGCCAAAACTCTCATACAAATCACACAGCCTGAGTACAGTGGCACACAGTTGCAAAGTGTACTGGCAGGGCCTGCTACTCCACAGCAGGCAGATAACTCTGTAGAGAGTGCCATGATCTCACACAGTCAGTACAGTGAGGAAATGACATTACAGAAAGGGGAACACTGCATAGCTTACCTGCTTCTTGTGTACAGTCTGAACCTCTTTATGAAGTCACTACTCTTTCAGAGGCATCATTACCACTGTTGCACTGCTCCCAGGCAAAGACATAGTTCATAGTTTGCTACAGAGAAATGCAATACTTTAGCTGCCCAGCAATAGATGTGCCTCAATATACAGTTCAGGTAAGGACTACTGCAACTGAAAGGCTGTGATGATTAGAGTATTGTACAGTCGACATGACAACTTTCACCATTACATGGAAGTGGTGGAGGCCAGGAACAATGCCATGATGATTCTCATGTGTGATATGGTTGCACACACAGCATCCGTGTCAGCTTTCTAGTGGCACACTCATAAGGACTTATCGGACACACATAGAAAGCACAGATGGCCATAGCCAGGGAACTGTCTTCATGAATGATGGATGGTTAGGCCAGATATTATGAGCAGTTCAAGAAAGTTCTGCAGTCACTCATGTTTTCACCCAGGAAGAAGGCAGCCAGGCCTCACCAGACTTCTACATGTGGTAGAGCATCTCAGTTAATGTCTAGGTCACGCAGCATGGTCAGGTCAGTGTCAAGAGGATCCCCTGCATCATGTCATCAGAACAATTCAGCATAAAGATCAAATGTCTGCATATGGTCATGATCTATGAGATCATTACCCACACTTTCCTTAGGGGACACTGTGTATGACAACTTCAAATTTAAGTTACATTTTTTAGAATTTTTATTGATTTCACATATATACAATGTATGCACAGAAAAGAAGAAATTCAATATCACATACTGTTACACAGTGTTAGAAATATATTAAATCATCCAGATAATCTTATATAATTAAGAGGCTCAGTATTTCATTAGCAACATTTCAAGGTTATCCCAGCAACTAAAAGGCTTTGTATGATTTACAGATCTTATTCTAATCATTTATTTTTCAGTTTTTTGTAGCACTGATATTATATTAAAAATAATTTTAATGTATGAATTGAATTAAATTTCCAATTTTTCTAATAATTTTTCTAGCTGCTGCTAGAAGAATCCAACACATTTTTATTCTTTGTTTTTTACAGATAAAGGAAGTGGAACATTCATTAATATTATTGATATTGTTAAAGAACAATTAACAGACCCTAACCCCTTAAAAATATGCATCTCTTCCCAGGACACAGTTATTTTTTTCACAGTCTATAAACGTATGTACATCTCCAGCAAACTGAAGTCATTTTACGAAGTTTAGAAATGTTATAAGGGGTAACAAACATTATATGTGCATATTTCCATGTAAACACTTTTCCAGTATAAACTTGAAGATGTTTGACTAACTGATATAAGTAACAAAAGTTTTATTCTTAAACCTAAGAACTGCTGACTGCCCAAAGCACAAGAGAACCAAAATGAATTAAAAATATCAACTTTATTAAGAATGTTTGCCCCCTATTAATTCAGGACTTCCTCAGAATACATTTATCACACACAAAAGAGACTTAAATAAACTAACACTATCACATGATCGCTAAGCCTGTCATTCCCAATCACATGATTAAAGACCCATTCCTATAAATAATCAATTCAAATTCAAAAAACACATATAATCAGAAATAAAAATATACACAATTACAAAATAATGTCACACCATTATAGCTTTACAACTCTCAACTTCAAAATACTGTTAATGAAAACTGTTTCTTTTAGTGCAGGAAACAAAGTTGCCTCTAGCAATAGCTGCCAGGGTAATTCTGTATGCCCAAGAATGGCTTGCCAGTCACCTCCTTTCACTGGGGATTTAAACTTTTCCAAAATACAAAAGACACATTTATAAAAATTAGGGTGAAGTGTAGAGTGCTTATATAATGCATTATTGTTATCCCCCTATGTAAACTATATAGATGCTCATATATATTATTTTAGGGGTCTCTCAGTTTTGCCCAAGTAAAATGCTGAGCATGCTTTACATGAAGCTAAATAACCTAACCCTGCAGTATTACAGTTACAGTTACCCTTACAAGATATCTTTCCCAGTTAATTAACCAACTCTGCTTCATCTACTGTATTAATAGCTAGACAATAGGGGCAAGCCCCACATTTATTCATCATAAAGCAGTCCCCCTTAACGATATAACCTAACACCATGATATTTTTTAACTTCTTACCCGTCTTAAAAACAAAACTGATGTCACTTCCCAGTTTGTTTCTTAAACCTGTATGGGAATTAATCTGTGTTCTCCAGTTCTTAAGCATAAATGGTACGTTGTCCTATCTCACCTTAATTTTTGCTGCTTGGGCTCAGAACTGAGCATTGGTTCTGACTCAGCCTAATACAAAATCTTGAGAGCTTCCACTGGCTCTAGGTTAACCCCCTATCCCATGATGCTTAGGGCAGAATACACAGATCTCGTTTGCTGCTCAAGCAATCCTGATGTCTTGGCTGGCTCATTGGCTAAGTTTTATTATTATATATATCTAAATAACTCTTAATTTTTCTTCAGAGGAAACTTGTTAAAACAATTTTCTGTTGTGAGTGACTAGTCGCAAGTTCCTTTTACTTAGTTAGTGAAATTAACCCCCTTTGTTTGTCAGGCCTATTTAGAGAGCCTTCCCGTTTGTTGCAAGACCCATTTTAGTTAGAGGGCCCCTAGTGGTCCATTTAACTTAGAGTGTTGCTCCATAAACCCCGTTTGTGTCTGTCTTCTGTTAGTGTTCAGGAGAATACATTTTAGTTAGAGGATTCTTCCTTAAAATTTTCAAGTCTTTATTAGTGTTTAATGTACTGGATGTGTTCTTGTAGAGGCTACCTTTTTAGTGGGTTAAATCCATTAATCCATTATATATATATATATATATATATATATATATATATATATATATATATATATATACTTCTGTAGTGTATTTCGTAGTTAAGTAGGGTCTTTTGGTTTAAAGCCGTTTAGCAGTGTCAACTTAGAACCTAGGCTTCTAGTTGATGGCCTTTTTCAGAAAGTTTAAGTTAAAGTTAATTGTTGATGATATTGTTAGCATATTTTTTCTTCTAGTCATGTCAAAGGAAAAAAATCATAAAGAATCCAAGCAATCAAGGTTTAAAAAATGTGATCATTGCAGTCAAAAAATGTCGATTACAGATGGGCACTCTAGCTGTGTTTATTGCCTTGGTGCCTTCCATTTGCAAGAACTGTGTACCATTTGTCATGGTTTTAGTAGCAGGATCCTGCTAGAGTGAAAAAATAAGCTTATACGTAAGGGCTTATTAAAGGTTCTCTTTTCAGAAGCCTTAAAGGGATCCCAGAGCTCCAAACCATCATCTCCTTTTTCCAAAGCTGAAAAAGTTAAAAGATCTGCTGTTCCAGCTCCTGCATCGGAGCCACCTAAAAACATGGTCACTTCAGCACCAAGGGGTCTTGGCTCTGACAAATCAAAATCTGCCTCTTCAGCTCCTTCTGTGTCCTCAGAGCCAACAGAGTTGCTGACAATGAGGAGGTCTCCAATCTTGGAGCCGGTTACTCCCATTTTGATATCATCCATATTGGAAAGGGCAAGATCTCTGTCATTATCCTCACATTCCTCTAGGAGCTTATCTGATAATGACATGGAGTGGGTGGTGAAGAGACTGATTCAAACACTGGCGCTGGCAAATATTTTATCGAATCTGGCCCCAAAGGACTTTGAACCATCCAAGTCACCATCTCCATCCTAGATTCCTCCATCCTGTCTTGTGGTTTCAAAGCCAGAGATCTTGGGTCCAATAGTAGTGGAGGCATCAGATCCAAGATCTCCCTTAGATTCATCGGTTCTGACTTCTTCTCCAATGTCCTTGGTTCCACTGGATTTCGAGGAGTCTAGGAGCTGACATTCACTCATCGGGTCTGGGGAAGGGAGTCGGTGCAGACAGTTTTCTGATCCGACTCTACCCCTCAGTGCCTCAGTGTGGTTGAGCTTGACTCCTACATCAGCTTCGGAGCCGCCCACTTTCACTCGGGGTCAGTCCTCTGTCTCTTTAGAACTGAGAAGCTCTTCAGAGTGGAGAGAGGGGGCTTTTGAGCTGATGGAGAGAGTGCTGTCACCCCAGACAGCTCCAATCTCTGGCCAAGGTTATCTTCCCTCCCAGGCGCCTTTGTTGGTCTCAACATCACCCCCCCCAACTGTAGAGACCTGGAGCCCCAGGAAGCCCCTGAGGGTGGTATCATCTCTTCTGAAACTTCACCAGAGTACCCCTCTGAGGAAGTCCCTCAAAAGAGATTGTGCAAGAGGAAGCACATAGACTCCCCTGAGTCTGTCATGTCAGATACTGACCTGGATGATTCGAAAGGGTTACCATGGTCCCCCTCTGGGGATGTCTTCTTTGCTGACATCCTTGAGATCCTTAAACAGAGAGGTGGCTGGAAGCCCACCAACCCTTCAGAGGATGAGTCGGTATACCTGGAGGCTTTTGAGTCTCGCCCTTCCACCTCCTGGGTGTCTCCTCCCTACGGTCAACTAATGACATGATATCTCAAAAGACTTTGACTTCTCCAGATACAGTGGAGCCTGTTCCGTGGAGGCCCAAGAAATTCATTACAGCTCCTACAGAAAAAGAATTTTTTAACCAAAAGTGTCACTGTAGATGTGATGGTGGTGGCAGTGGCCACCAAAAAGGAGTTGTTAGAGACATCCACATCTGTCCATCCTTCAAATAAAGAGTCACGGACTATGGATAGGTATGGAAAGCATGCTTTTTCTTCAGAGGCTTTTACACTGTGCTCACTGAATTACTTGACCCACTTTACAAGACTTCAAAGAGATCTCCTAAGAGAGTTGGGAGATATTCTTCAGGGTACTGTAGCTATGGGGATCACAAATAAATTTTCCTCTCAGCTCTGCACCATCATCTCAGTGGTTAAATCCTCTATGAGACTGATTTCATATGCAGCTGATGGAGCGAGCAGGGCAGCAGGTGCAGGAATTTCCTTAAGGAGACATTCCTGGATGCATTTATGCAATTTTGCCAAACCCTTCAAGTCTTCCTTCACCAACACCCCTTTTGATGGCTCGTCACTTTTTGGACCAAAAGTGAAAGAAACTTTGATCAGGTGTGAACAGGAAGAGAGAACCTTGTCTGCCGTAGGAGTTTGTTTTTCCGTTCCCACTAGAACTTATCTCAAAGGTCAGAAAGATGGAAAGATGTATTTTGGCAAATCCCAAAAATGTTTTTCCGATGCACATGGTGAAACTTCTCCCAGGGGCAGAGGGGGAAGTAATAATGGAAGACGTTGACCTCACAGCAGACTCTGCAGAATCAGGGCGACAGAGATATGTTCTCTGGCCAACCCTTCCAGTGCTCCTAAAAGGAGGCCCTCCTGTCCATCTCTGGAGGCTGTTAGGGATGCTTGTCACTGTTGCTAGAGAAAAGATTCATCCAAAAGGTCCCTGCAGACCAGATTGGATCTGGAACTTACTCAAGGTTCTTTTTAGTTCCAAAAAAGTCAGGGGACTGGAGACCCATATTGGATCTCAGCAGATTGAACAGGTGTGCAAAAAAGTCAAAGTTCTGGATGGTGATACTGCAGTCTATATTCCCTTTTTTCAGGAAAGACAATTAGATGTGCTCGATAGATCTCCAGGATGCATACTACAATATAAAAATGGACAGGCAATCCAGGAGACACTTACACTTTCATCTGGGAGCCAGTCATTACCAATTTTGAGCCCTGCCATTTGGTGTCACTACAGCCCCCAGAGTGTTCACCAAATGCATGGCAGTGATTACGGCTCACTTTGAGATATCTAAGATTCTGTGTGTTTCCATATCTAGATGACTGGCTCCTGACCACCACCACCACCACCAAGCATCTACTACTACAAGTGAGTGACAAAGACATGCTTCTTTGTTCCAAGCTAGGCATCACAATAAATTTCAAAAAATCTACCTTGTCGCCTTCACAGTGTATTACTTTCTTAGGCGTAGAGTTGGATTCAAAAGAAATGGTGGCAAAACTTACCCCTGAGAGAATTCAGTCCCTACACTGTCAAATCAGTAGCTTGATAGCAAGAAGAAAAGTTCAGGCCAGGTCTGTGTTACAGGTTCTGGGTACCATGGCAGCGGAAGTTCTTCTAGTACCTCTAGCATGTTTCCACACGAGGGTCTTCAAAATGGTTACTCTTTGCCCAATGGTCCTTGCAAAATCTACCACTGTCACATCAGATAATTATCACAGATTCATGGAGGAAGGATCTTCTTTGGTGGCTTCAAATGAAGCAATTATACTTGGGCTGCCAGTTTGCATTCCCGCAACTGACTGCTGTACTGACCATGGATGCTTCCCAGATTGGGGGGGGGCATTATCTGGGAAAGACTGCTCAAGGCTTATGGCAAGAACATGAGAGCCACTTGCATATCAATGTCCTAGAGATGAGAGCAGTGCTATATGCGTTGCAAGCGTTCCAGGACTCTTGCTTGATAGGAACTATTGAAATTCAAACAGACAACATGTCAGTAGTGTGGTACATAAAAAACAGGGTGGAACCAAATTGTATCCCCTATGTCGAGAGGCACAACTTGTATGGCAATGGGCGGTCTCTTCTCAACATTTTCTGATAGCAATTCACATCCCAGGAAAATCCATCGTGATAGTGGACAAACTCAGCAGAGCGATTCTGTTGCCTCACAACTGGTCCCTGAAACAAGAAGTTGTGGAAGAGATCTTCCTAAAATGGGGCCAGCCTTGCTGTGACCTTTTTGCCATGTCTATGAACACCAAATGCAGCAGCTACTTGGCCTTCATTTCCCACCCAGTGAAGTCACCAAGGGATGCACTCTTACACGATTGGTCCCCAGAACTTATTTATGCCTTTCCAGCCTTCCCCTTAATACAAAAAGTATTTCAGAAAGCCAGCATGTTGAGCTGCACTATGATACTCATTGCTCCTTACTGGCCTCCACAAATTTGGTTCCCCTTTCTCTAGGCCCATCTCCTGGAGGAACCATGGATTCTGGATCGAGTTACAGACCTCTTGACCCACTCATTGGGAATGTTCCATCCGTCCATTCAGACCATCAGGTTGACAGCATGGCTGCTCCAATTCCACAAATAGCCAGGTGTTCTGATTTTTCTCCTGTATTTAAACATATCTTGATCTCTTCCCACAAACCTTTGATGAGAAAACTGTTTTCTAGTAAATGGAAAAGATTTTCATATTAGGCCATTAAGCACAATTTAGACCCCTTTACAGCTCCTATCACAGCAGTTCTAGAATTTCTTTCCAAACTTTTTGACGAAGGGGCAGTAGCAGCTACCATCAGGATACAACTAGCAGCAATATCTAATTTCCATATTGGGGAGATGGGAATGTTTATCATGACCCATAAGCTATGCAAGGCCTTTTTGAAAGGTACTTTCCTGCTAAGACCCCCGGTCAGAGACCTTCCAGCCACTTGGGACCTAAATTTTGTTCTAACTACCTTAATCTTGCCACCATTTGAAACTGCATCATCCTGCAATATAAAGTGTTTATCATGGAAACTCTTTTCTTGGTAGCCATTACCTCCACTAGATGGGTGTCTGAACTTCAAGCCCTTTCTGTACGCACTCCTTATGTAGTTTTCCACAAAGACGGAGTATCCTTGAGGACTAATCCTTTTTTCTTACCAAAGGTTTGTTCAGAAAACAATTTAAATCAATCTATTGAATTGTCAGTGTTCTTCCTAACTATAGCAACAAGGTGGAATATAAATTACATCAACTATATGTGCACAGACAGCTACACTTCTATTTGCACAGGACCGAAGATTTCAGAAAGTTAGACCAGATTTTCATTTCCTTTTCAGACAAAAGGAAAGGATTACCATTTTCTAAAGTAACACTGTCAGCATGGCTCACAGACTGCATTTCCTTCTCACACAGCCTTAATAATAGGCAATTACCAGTCAAAGTGAAGGGTCATTCCACTAGAGCAGTTACAATGTCCTCTGCCTTTCAAGCTAAATTTCCTATGGATTCTATCTATGCAGCTGTTACATGGGTGAGACCTCATATCTTTATTTCTCATTACAAAGGAGGCATGGCCTCCTGGAACAGGTCTTCCTTTGGATCCACTGTACTGAATAGTCTGTTTTCCTGAGCCACCCAAGGATCAAGTTGCTAGGGATGCTGTGCCAACCAGCAAGAATTAAGGTGAGATAGAACAACATAACATTAAGAAGTTGTGTACTCACTATAACTTTCTATGTTTGTTGTCCATCTTGCCTTTATTCTTGCATCCCACCCTCCTTCCCCCTCCTTTGCTCATGGAGGATCAGGTGGATATTCATATATATATATATATATATATATATATATATATATATATATATATGGGGGGGGAGGTGTACATATGTAGCTAGATATGTTGTTTTTTTTTATTTTGGAGCCTTTGGTTTCCTTCTCTCTTTCAGCTAGACTAACTGTGTTTATGGATATATATATATATATATATATATATATATATATATATATATATATATATATATATATATATACATAACAGTAGTACTTTCACTTGCAAACAAGATCTGAGAATTCTACCCTAACCATCATGGGATAGGGGGTTAGCCTCGAGCCAGTGGAAGCTCTCGAGCTTTTGTATTAGGCCGAGTAACAACCAATGCTCAGTTCCGAGCCCAACCAGCAAGAATAAAGGCGAGTTGGACAACAAACATAGAACATTATGGTGAGTACATAATTTTTTATTTCTTTAATTTCCCACCATAGTAGGTGAATGGTGACACCATTGCTTTACCATATCTTGTAACATCCCTAATATAATTTTTATTTAAAACACTTTCTTTTGGAATACATAGAAATGACAATTCCCTTTTATTTAATACCTCATTTTCTGCCTTCTCAAAGAGTTTAATTGGATAACTTCTTTCAAATAACACATTTTAAGTTCCTTCATTTCAATAAAAATCTATTTTGTTCCAATATCATCCAAGAAAGTCTAACAATTTGTCCTTATTTATTCTTATCATCAGTTGTGTCAATCAATCCATTAATATCTAAAAAGTTCCAGAATTTTACATCACATTTATTATTATTTATAATTAACATATATAACTTGGACAAACTTCCTTTGTAGGTCAATTTGCCTTCAGTGATAGCATTCATATACTCATATAATGGGGGAATAGTGTTCTGTTCCTCTTCACTCATTTTTACCTGTAAATTCATTTACTTCTTTACATATGGATAGTATTAACTGATTAACAGATTCATCCAATATATAATCTTTCATTAAACATTCGGGTGACTTAGGCTTTCCTTTGCCAAAGCAATCAGACCACAATGCTAATCCACTTCTTTTTAATAAATTAATTTTAGCATTGTTAAGAGACTCCTTAAATCTAGAGGTGCATGAAATGGGAAGTACTGAAATTTCCATTTTAAAATTAATGGAGTTTTAAAAACATCTATCTTAACTGTTTCTAAAATTAATTTAATATATGTAGAGCCTAAAGATTGAAATAAACTTCCTTCTAAATTAAGTTTTATTAACCAAATGAAAGGATTGTTATGTACTTCTGATTTATCATATTTAATATACTTATAAGAATTGAATTTAATCTGTTCCTGAATGATTCCCACTGAGTATTATAGGTTGACTCTAACCAAAGTATAGCAGAGTTAAAATTTCCAGGAATGGAATAAGATTCTACATCTGGGAAGCTAATACCACTATATTCTCATAGTCTTATAAAATTTCTGTAAGCAGTTCTTGGCTTTTTATTGTACCATAAGAATGAAATTAACATTTTTCCATTTTCTTTAAAAAATGTTTGTCAAGTATTAAAGTTATTGAATGCAACATATAATATTGGGTAATATGATCATTTTAACAAGCATTAATGTAGCCTCAAAAGTAAAAAAAAGCCATTTTTAAAATAAGAAGGGACATTTATTCAAATATTATTTCAAAACTATTAACACAGCCTGATAGATTTTTATTCCTAAATATTTTAAATTGTGTCCTTCACAATTATATTATCAAAGGATAATAGGAGGCTACTATGTTAATGGCCCTAGGGCCCTACCAAGCCTAGTCAAGAGTTTATTGCCAAAAAGAAACCTCAGTCAGAACCTGTCACCCCAATCAGTGAGGAACACAGGTGGAACCCCTGGGACAAATTTGTGGTTTCCCATCCACTCATCAAGGTTGCGCTTGAAGAGGGTCAGCGAGGTGCTCTGTTTGACTTGTATGGGAAGTCTATTCCAGAGACAGGGTAGCTTCTGGAAGACAAACTTGTCTCTCCAGCAGGTTTTATTAATGTCACAAATTAGATTCAGGCCTTTTGAGGGAGTAAATGCATGAGGAGTTAGAATTACTGATATGGAGCATCTCTAGTAGGGCAGGGTCCAAGCTTGTCTTGTAGGCGACACACAGATCACCCCTGAGCAGGCCCGAGGAGAGGGGGGTGCAGATGGTACATCACTCCAGGAACTATGAAGGTCAAGGGGGTGCAATGAAGCCCAAGAAACATCACAAAAACTGAAACGTGTCATTGTCTCGAGAAGGAGATGTCCTTACAAACTAATACAAAGAACGGCACAAGAACTTTCGCGTACAAGATTGTGAAGCATTGAATGAGCTTGAAGCAATAGAGGGCAGTGACAATGATAAAATACTTTTGAGTGACATAATACAGTGCATTCAAGATTCAACTAACAAAAACTTGTGAAAGTGACTATCAATGAGTGTTCTCACGTGTTCATTCCTAGCTTCAAACATCAACCTTATTGCTCGTATTACTCCTCCTTTCTTTCCCGCCGAATCCCAGGAGGAAGAAGAAAATGGGACATGAGCCATGCTGATTCATCATGGACTGCAAAGAATACTTTACAGGAAAGTGAAGGAAGAAATAATTCCACAGGTAAAGTTCCCTGTAAATGCTGTAATTGTAGCATAAAGGATCCACTGACATTGCGTGCCTTTTTGTCTATGTTATCGACAGATTCGAGACTATAAATGACTTGACAGTTAGTGGAAGTCAATAGCAATAAATATTGTCCTAACTTTAGAACCACTAACAAAATTCTCGAAAGCAATATGGCAAATTTCTATGTTCTATATTTCATTTCAGGTACTGGCCTTAAACATGTCATCTCAAAAATCTGGAGTTCAAAAATGTAAAGAAAAACAAAAACATGATGAATTAATAAAAAAAGGACTGCAAACACTCTTTCAAGTTGGCATTAAATGCAAAACAAGAGAAACTGACAAAAATGAAACTCGACTTAGAATAAGGTGAGCCAAATGCAGAACTGAAACAAAGGACAGAATCTCATGAAGCCAGTTTGGATTTTCAGAAAACATTAGATCAAGTAAATCCTAATGTGATTCTTATACAAAAGGTGGATGACGCGAATGTGGATTTGGAGGATGGAGGATATGAGAGAAAAGGAGATTTGAAGGAACAAGTGAATGCTAGTGTTAGAAAAAAATTCTTGTTTTTCCACCTTTCTAAGCTAGTATAGTCCAGTTTTCAGGTTAGTGCTGAATTCAGGGCTGTGTTACAAGTTTCTGTGTTTACCCATACATTACTTGGATAGAAGGAAGTTTCTCTATTCACTGTGAGAGACGGAGCTTTGAGCAGCCTATCTGTCCCTGGAGGAGTGGTTTCAGCGCAGAAATCAGTAGTGTATCACCCATTTTTGGGCTAATTTCTATCTCTTTCATTTTCCTTCTATAAAACTAGCAATTGCGAGGTTTTTGCACTAGTATACAGCTCAGCAAGCTCCTGCCTGGTACCCTGCAGAGTTCTACAGCAGCAGAGAGACAAAAGAGAGACTTTGGAGTGATTAAGTATAACTTTTCTGCATTTTCTTGCTGCCTTTAGCTAATTCTGCCTAAAACACTGATTTTCTAGAGTTTCTGTGATTTAAAAAGCTTGTTTCAGCTACATATTGTACTTATTTTACTGCTTGCACTTTAACAAAGTCATTTTTGTGTTTAAATTACATGTGTAATTGTTGTAGGCTACACACTCAAGTGTGATAGCCATTTCTATGCATTTAAAGTGTTTTTTTATTGTATCTGCTTTTTTTTCTGAAAAAAACAAAAAAAAAATACTTGTTTTCCTGCCTTTCTAAGCTAGTAAAGTCCAGTTTTCAGGTTAGTGCTGAATTCAGGGCTGTGTTACAAGTTTCTGTATTTGCCCATACCTTACTTGGATAGAAGGAAGTTTTTCAGTTCACTGTGAGCGAGGGAGCTTTGAGCAGCCTATCTGTCCCTGGAAGAGTGATTTCAGCCCAGAAATTAATAGTTTATTGGCCATTTTGGGCTAATTTCTATCTCTTTCATTTCCCTGCTATAAAACCCACATTTGTGAGGTTTTTGTACTAGTATACAGCTCAGTAAGCTCCTGCCTGGTGCCCTGCAGAGTTCTACAGCAGCAGAAAGACAAAAGAGAGACTGTGGAGTGATTAAGTATCATTTTTCTGCATTTTCCTGCTGCCTTTAGCTAATTCCGCCTAACATGCTGATTTTCTAGAGTTTCTGTGATTTAAAAAACTTGTTTCAGCTACATATTGTACTTATTTTACTGCCTGCACTTTAACAAAGTCATTTTTTGTGCTTAAATTACATGTTTAACTGTTGTAGGCTACACATTCAAGTGTGATAGCCATTTATGTGCATTTAAAATGTTTTTTTTTTATTGTATCTGCTTTATTTTCTGAAAGAAACAAAACAAAACAAAAAAAAATACTTGTTTTCCCACCTTTCTAAGCTAGTATAGTCCAGTTTTTAGGTTAGTGCTGAATTCAGGGCTGTGTTACAATTTTCTGTGTTTGCCCATACCTTACTTGGATAGAAGGAAGTTTCTCTGTTCACTGTGAGAGAGGGAGCTTTGAGCAGCCTATCTGTCCCTGGAGGAGTGGTTTCAGCCCAGAAATTAGTAGTTTATTGGCCATTTTGGGCTAATTTCTATCTCTTTTATTTCCCTGCTATAAAACCCACATTTGTGAGGTTTTTGCACTAGTAAACAGCTCAGCAAGCTCCTGCCTGATGCCCTGCCGAGTTTTACAGCAGCAGAGAGACAAAAGAGAGACTTTGGAGTGATTAAGTATCATTTTTCTGCATTTTCTTGCTGCCTTTAGCTAATTCCACATAAAACACTGATTTTCTAGAGTTTCTGTGATTCAAAAAACTTGTTTCAGCTACATAGTGTACTTATTTTACCGCCTGCACTTTAACAAAGTCGTTTTTTGTGTTTAAATTACCTGTTTAACTGTTGTAGGCTACACATTCAAGTGTGATAGCCATTTCTGTGCATTTAAAGTGTTTTTTGATTGTATCTGCTTTATTTTCTGAAAAAAAAAATACTTGTTTTCCCACCTTTCTAAGCTAGTATAGTCCAGTTTTCAGGTTAGTGCTAAATTCAGGGCTGTGGTACAAGTTTCTGTGTTTGCCCATACCTTACTTAGATAAAAGGAAGTTTCTCTGTTCACTGTGAGAGAGGGAGCTTTGAGAAGCCTATCTGTCCCTGGAGGAGTGGTTTCAGCCCAGAAATTAGTAGCTTATTGGCCATTTTGGGCTAATTTCTATCCCTTTCATTTCCCTGCTATAACACCCGCATTTCCACGGTTTTGCGTGCCGGGAAACGTCGGTTAGCTAGGGTATAACTATTACCAGCTCCGCAAAGTCTACTCTTCAATTTTTCCCTTGGAACTAGACAAACTTTCAACTCAAGCACTCAAACCATTCACTTCTCATCCCAGCACTTACCCAAAACTCATAGCAAGCACTAATAAACCTTAGCACTAGACCCTCCTATACTGTAAAGAAGGACAAGGCTCTCTATTCAACCTTACCAGCCAATCAGTAAAACAGTTCACTGTACATATCCAGGCATGTCCAAAGGGCAGTTTCAGGTGTACTCTCCAGTCCAACTTGTGAATCTAGGCATTTTGAGGCAATGTTACAATTGCCTCATGTACACAGACAACCCTCTCCTCCTTTCACCAGGCATTAATACATGCAAGAGATGCAATTATACAGCCAAACTGGAGGCTAAGCTCTCTCAACCCAAGACTGGACCAGGCAGTCAAGAGGAGAAGGGAAATACTTGCATCACACCACCAGTCTCACATTGACCTATGAAACCAGCACCAGCAAAAAACACACATAAATACACGAAAACATACTCGGAGGCTCTAAATAAAAATCTGCAAAAGCAACAGAGACCTCCAAAGCAGACATCCAAGCAACCTCCACCCCACAACACAAACCATGAAAAACATACTTCACAAAACCAGTGTGCCATGCAATCGCAGTCCTTAAGCAAAATATCATACCCAACACACTAGTAATCGGTGACTCTAGTGTCAGGCACACTAACATCCCACTCACTAGGCTGAACAAGGAGAAGGTTAATGTTAGCTGCCTGTGAGGTGTCAGGATCCGCCACATAACACAAGCACTTAGATCACTCCAGAACAAGTACAAATATGACTCTGTCATTGTCCATGTTGGTGTGAATAATCTGAGCCGTATCTCCCTGGACTACATAAAAAGAGACATGGAGGAGCTCTCTGATCATGTAGCCCAGGCCGGTATGACCCTGACCCTGAGTAGCATCCTGCCCTCACCAAGAATGATACCACAGTATAGAGAAAAAATTATCAATTTCAACAATTGGCTAAGCTTCTGGTGTCATTCAAAGGGGATCCAGTGTCTGTCAGCCTGGGATGACATGCTCGACAAGCCGCGCTGCTTCACTAGAGACGGCTTGCACCTGTCACCCTTAGGCTTTTGAATACTGGCCAAGACTCTTGCCACCCCCATAGTGCCTTTTTTAGGCAAGGCTCAAAAGAAAAACTGACTGCCTTAAATAGCACAAGTAACAAAAAACTGAGGGTTATGCTACTCAATGCCAGAAGTCTAAACCTCAAAATGCACACACTCGAGGCACTCCTCAGTATGGAGAAAATCGATATATGTGCAGTAACAGAAACCTAGTTTAAGGTTCCAGAGAGCACCCCAGCACTACCAGGCTACAACTCATACCATATATTTCAGCCACAAAACCCGGACCAAAATACAAAAGGCGGGAGAGTATCCATATTCATCAAGGATACCCACCCCTCCAGGTTAGTGGCACAGCATGATGCTTCAGAGATCATCCACGTGCAACTAACAATGGGTAAAACTGCTATTCAAATTATAGCTTGCTACAGATCACCCACCATGTCCCAGGACCCCCACTCCGCATTCCTGGAAACACTGGGAAACATAAAAGTCCTGCCAAACACCCTGATATTGGGTGATTTCAATTACCCAAACATTAACTGGGAGAACTACTCAAGTACAAACTCCCTTGCCCAACATTTCCTAGAATTTATAAACTCAAATACCCTGGATCAACTGGTCAACACCCCCACCAGAGGTGACAACATATCGGACCTGGTCATCACCAATATGAGAGACCGGTGTTCCACACTAGAGGTTAACCCCTCGCTGGTTAGATCTGATCATAAACTAATCACTCTGGATATCCACATTCTGCCACCACTCCCGGTCAAAGAAACCACCATGAAAAACTTTTCAAAAGCAAATTTCACGTTACTTAAGACCAAGGTGGGAAGTTTCAAAGCCCCCATTGTAAAGGATAATGCTGTCCAAGCTGCAAAATCCTTTACTAATGCACTCTACAGGCACCTACAAGAATGCATGGATCGTGCTATCCCAAACAAAACCAAGACTCACTCGTCCAAGAAAAGAAAACCACTCTGGTGGACCCCTGCCATAAACAAGCTATACAATAGAAGGAGGAAACTAGTACAGAAAAGAGTAAAATCCCAAGAAGGGAAGACATCCCTGATCAGTATCAGCAAGAAACTACATTCCCTCATAAAATCATTCAAGGCTAGCTTTGAAAGAAAAATTACCATGGACTCCAAAGATAACCACAAGGCATTCTTCAGCTATGTCAAGAATCTAAGTGGCAATTCTCAGATCTGCTCGGAGTTAGTGCAGAATGGCACAAAATACACTGAACCAACCGATATAGCCAACATCCTGGCAGACAGGTCCAGTAAGAACTTCACCCCCTCTCACCCCCAAAAGAGCCCATAACTATACCAGAAGAATGTAGTGCCCCTGAAATCACAGACACTCAGGTTAAAACAGCCCTCTCCAAAGCCAAAAACACAGCATCAATGGGACCAGACAATGTCCCGGGCTGTGTCCTACATGAGCTCAAAGATGAACTAACCCCTCACCTAAGCACACTGTTTAAATTCAGCCTCTCAACAGGCTATGCACCCCCAGAGTGGCACACAACAAAGGTTATTCCGCTCCACAAAGGTGGAGCCACAACGGACCCTGGGAACTATCGCCCTATAAGCCTGATTAGCTTGGTCTGCAAAGCTATGGAGTGCATCATCATGGATCTCATTAACAGAGACATTGGGAACCACCAAACACTGGACCCTACCTAATTCGGCTTTGTTAAGGGCAGATCATGCCTCCTAAACCTGGTGGACTTCTTTGAGTCAAGGCTATAGGCGAGGGAAATGTGGTCCACACAGTCTATCTAGACCTCGCAAAGGCCTTTGACACTATTCCCCACTCAGGTACTATAGACAAGCTCACCAGCCTAAACATAAACCCCTATATCATGAGATGGGTTGGCAACTTACTCACAGACAGAACCCACATGGTAAGAGTTGCGGGAACTAGGTCTGGCTCTAAACCAGTTACAAGTGGCATTCCCCAGGGCTCAGTCCTTGGACCTCTCCTGTTCAGCATATACTTCTCAGTGGTACCGGCAAGCACAGGAGGGCTATGGCTGACCAAGTTCGCAGATGACTGCAAACTAGGGGCTATAAGTGACTCTCCGGCTGACACAGACATCCTCCAAAAGGGTCTCACTGAGACAGATACCTGGTGTCAAAACCATGGCCTCAAGCTAAATGCCAAAAAGTGCATAGTCATCCCCTTTGGAAAAAACAAAGTACCCACAAACTAACACATAGGTGGTAGCCCCCTAAATGTGGAAGACATAATAAGGGATCTGGGGACCCAAGTAGATAGTAACCTCCCCTTTGATAATCACATTGCCAAAGTGGTTAGAAAATCCTTCTATGTGGCCCACCTAATCACAAAAGGGTTTGCATCCAGATCGAAAGAGGTCATTGGGCCCCTCTATGCATCACTCATCAGACCCATTATAGAGTACAATGCCCCATTTGCGATGTACCTTACAAGACACCTGCAACAACTGGAAAGACCACAGAAGTACCTCACCAAGAGGATTACTGGCCTCAAGCAGATGCCTTATGCAGCTCAACTGAAGAAACTCCAGCTGTACTCGGTTGCATACCGCCTACTCAGTGGTGATCTCTGCCTGACATACAAGGCCATGTCCAACCCAGAATTGATGGACATGCTCCACCTTAAGAAAACCATATCCCCTCGAGCCACACACTCCAGGGATCTAAACCTCACCACAACAATAAATAGGACGTGCTGGAGGGATAGATTCCTGTCCCAGAGACTTCCCATGCTCTGGAACAAGACTCCAGTCTACATTAGGCAGAGCTCCTCACTAACCCTCTTCAAGATAAACCTTGACAAGTGGATGAGAAACAGAAAGTTTACCTCAGGGATCACATCAATGTCTCTGTTGGACAGAGGCACAGGGAACTAATCTAAGGGGGTGGCGAAAGCCAACACATTCCGGCCAGGCTTATAAATGCCTTTGGGCATATAGCCTAGTATCTACCTATGAGCCTATGGACCTATGGTGAAGAAAATAATAATACTGGCATTGACATTGGACTTCTTGTAACAGAGGTTCCTTCTCAGCTGAATATAGAAAATTGTGTTATGAAAGGTCATATTGGCAATCCTAAAACATTTCCCAAAGATATGAATAAAACAAGTTTTTCCAGAAAGCATACTAACATTTCCAGATTTGAATGGTGAGAAACATGTCCGAGATTGGCTTGTCTGGAGTGATGTTAAACAAGCCTTATATTGTTTTCCCTGCCAATTATTTTGGAACAATCTGTGTTACAATATTAGCTCCACATTCAAGTCTATGCTTGCATCATCAGAAGGATGGTCAGCTGCTGGAAAGTGGCAAAAATTATGTAGTCACATCCCAGAACATGAGGGAAGCAATAGTCATAGGCAATGCTATGTGGCTTGGTGAGAATTAAAAAGATGCCTGTCTTCTGATAAGGGCATTGAACATCTCTTAGATGCAGCAATTGCAACAGAATCTGTCAAGTGGTACAACATTATGAAAGGAATCATTGATGTTATAAAATTCCTTGGAGAATATGGGCTTGCTTTGCATGGTAGTTCACAGTGCATTGGTGACAAGGACAATGGAAACTTTTGGGGGCTAATAGAGTTGTTGTCTCATTGGTATCCAATTCTAAAAGAACATGTGTTGCAAGTTAAAGAGTCACATGAAAAGGGGGAATGACTTCAAGTGCGTTATCTCTCTGCTGATTCTCAAAATGAGTTATTTGCTGAATGTTCTGAACTTGTGAAACACATTTTGCAGGATAGAAAGACTGCAAAGTACTTTGCAGTGATAGTTGATTCCACATCGGATGCATCTCATGTTGAGCAGACAACATTCCAGCTACATTATCTAATTCAAAATGAATCCCAATTTGAAATTGTAGAAAGATTTCTGAAATTTGTTGACTGCAGTGACAAAACCGGATCTAAAATAGCACAGATGATTGTAGATACATTGAACGAACATGATATTCCACTCTCTGATTACCGAGCACAGGGTTATGACAACGCAGCCGACATGTCAGGAAAATATAAAGGTGCACAAGCAAGAATACTTGAGCAATGTCCAACTGCTATATTTTCTCTATGTGGATGCCACACACTCAGTTTGTGTGGAAATAATGCTGTAGAATGTATTCCTGAAACCATAACATACTTTGGAACTATACAAACTGTTTATAACTTGTTTAGCTCTAGTCCACATTGATGGAAAATTTTACAGAATCGTATTGGCTGTTCTCTTCATGGCATATCTAGCACACTGTGGTCAGACTGTGTTAAAAGTGCGAAGCCCTTTGTAGCCCATCTGGCTGGCATCAAATTAGCATTAGAAGACCTCTTGAAGCTGAACCTAACTGCCAAAACAAGAACAGGGATTAATGGAGCTTTGTCTTATGTGACATCATTTGTTTGTGTGATGATGTCTATTGTATGGTACAAAATATTAGTTCCATTGATATCTGTAACAAAGTTATCCAATCCAGAAATGCAACACTGGATGTTGAAGTGTCCAACATAAAAACCTTGATTTCAGAACGGACAGATCTCTGCAATAGCTGGAAAAGTATGTGAAGTGTTGCTTCCAATTTACACATAGAAATTAAACTATCTGGAAGTCATGGTGGCGCCAAACGCAAAAGGAGGTTCCACGGCGAAGATGCCAAATTGTCACAACAACATGAAAAGGATGGCTCCCCTGAAGAAGAGTATTTCAGAAAGTCTGTTTTCTATGTAATGTTGGACAATGTTATTGGTAGACTCACAGTTCGTTTCAATGCTGCAGTGAACATTTCTTAGAAGTTCAGCTTCCTCTGGAAGTGCCTAACAATTCATGTAGATGAACTGAAAGAAAAATTGAAATCTCTGGCAAATCAATATCTTGTCAGTGAAGATCTTGTAATGGAGATGAGTCATCTGCCAGCTGTTCATCGATCAAATTTTGGAGAGAACCAGCTGAGCCCATTGGAGCTGCTGAATTGCTTGAAAAAGTACAAACTGGAAGGACTCTTTCCAAATATATGCATCGGTCTGCGTATTCTGTTGGCAATTCCTGCCACTGTTGCCTATGCAGAACGCTCATTCAGCAAGCTAAAGCTGGTAAAAAATGTTATAAAATCCACTATGTCACAAGCGCAACTAGTAGATCTGGCAAGACTCAGTATTGAGTCTGATCTAGCAAAACAGATTAAATTTGATTATATAATTCAGAGTTTCACTAGGAAAAAGGCTAGGAAAGCACCTTTGTTTGGCAGACAATAAATTATATTATAATCATCTTTTACTATTATAAATATATTACTTTATTATTACATTTATACCTATACATACTTATCGAAATGTATCAATGTAATCTGGCCACTGCCGCTACATGATGGTTGAATGTGAGGTTGTTATCAACCTGAGTCCCCAGGTCTCTCACCATAGGTTGTGTGCTTATTAGGCTGCCATTGATGTGGTAATCAATAGGGGTCATGTTTATGCCAAATGGTATGATGATACATTTTTTTTTGCATTTAGCTTAAGGTCATGACTTTGGCACTAGTCATTACTTGCTGTGAGACCCTCTTGCAGTATGTTAACATCATTTGAGGAAGTCAATGATAGCACCCAATTTAAAGTCATCCGCAAACTTGGTCAGCCATGGGCCTTTTGACTTAGCCTGGACCTCTGAGAAATAGATGCCAAACAGAAGGGGTCCCAAGAAAGATCCCTGGGGAACTCCACTAGTGACAGGTCTACTATCAGAGGTGGAGGTGCCTATTTTGACTTTGAGGGTCCTGTGGGTGAGTCAGTTGGCCACCCACCTAATGAGATAAGGATTTAGACAAAGTTGTGTTAGATTTTCAATTATGTCCAAGTGGGGGATTGTGTCAAAGGTCTTGGCCAAGTCAAGCTAAGCTTTATGTACTGACTTTCCTCATCCAGAGCCTTGGAGACAGTCTCAAAGATGTCAACCAGGTTCAACAGGCAAGATCTGCCCTTGACGAATATGAACTGGGCAGGTTCAAGTCCTTGGAGATTGCCTATGTCCTTGTTTATGAGATCCATAACAATATGCTCCATGGATTTACAGATCAGACTTGTCAAGATAATGGGGTGATAGTTTCCAGGGTCAGTAGTGCCACCACCTTTGTGCAAGGGGATGACAATGGCAGCTCTCCACTTTGCTGGAATGAGGGCAGTATTTACGCTTTGGTTGAATAGTGTGCCCAATGGCAAATCCAGTTTTTGCTGGAAATGGTGCAGAATACATCCTGGGATACTATCAGGTCCCATGGAAGCTGTGTTCTTTGCCTTGGCTAGGGCTTGTAACACTTGATCAATGGAGATGTAAGGTGCGGGACAAGTATTGGGGATGTCAAAAAGGCCTTTAATTTACTGTCTAATAATTTATTTAATACTAAAGTTTCAGTTTTATTATTATTCAATTTCAGCAGCAATACTTCTTGAAACATTTCAATTTCCTCATCTATTTCTTCAGTTGGATAATGTAAATCTTCAATAGTTAGTAAAATATTAGCTGCAAAAAGCTGTATTTTAGATTGACAATCCTTATTGACTGAAAATCCATCAATTGTATCATTGCTTCTTATACTGTTAGCTAAGGATTCAATAACTAATGCAAATAGTAGAGGAGATAAGGGACACCCTTGTGCCTTTTTAAGTGAATCCTTGAGAAATGTACAATGCAATTGTAATATATGCTTTTGAATCTCTACACAAGTTTTTTTCTTTTTTTTTAATATTCCAATAAATTGTTCTGGAAATACAAACATTTCTAAAGTTTTAAATAAGTAGTTCCAATCTACAGAATCAAAAGCTCTCTCGATATCTAAATTAATTAGGGCCAATTTTTGTTCATTCATTTTGCTAAATCTAAGATTGTTACTACCTTTTTATATTGTCATATGTTAATCTATTGACTATAAATATTGTTTGATCTTTATTAACTAATTTCTCTACTATATCTCATAATCTTGCAGCAAAGATAGAAGCAATCATTTTATAATTTGCATTTAATAATGGAATAGGTCTACATGAGGAAACTGACTCATTGCCTTTCCTTGCAATATAGGTGAGATTACAGAAAATTTCCATGAGGGAGGAAATATTTTGTTACTCTAATTCTGAAAACTTCACTCAGTAATTCTAAAACATTTAACAGAAGCAGACTATATCATTTCATACTTAAACCATCTAACCCTGGAGCTTTGTCATTTTTCTCTTTTTTAATGCTTCACTTCTATTAGGGTAATATACTTATTCAACAAATATATTTGTTGGTGGTTAAGTTTATTACTAACATTTTTTCTTTAAATGCTTATCAATGTTAAAATCATTACAATTATAATTTTTACCTTTATCAAGATCCTCATGAAATGTTTTAAAATATTAACCAGTTCATTTACGTCTGAAGTAAGCTTACTAGTGGGAGGTTTGGGATATTATTGATTTGTGCCTTTTTGCTAAACATCTTACATCTATTAGTCTGTGAAGATTTTTGGAGTCATTGCATAACTGAAATTTTATTTTTTCTAAAGTTATCGCTGCTTTATGCATTAAGATTATTTGATATTCCGTCATTAATTTTAATGGCGTCAGTAGTATCTAATTTGTTTGCTGTTTAATCTTCACTTTACGTATGTCATCTTGGATTTCTAATAATTCTTTGTCCCACTCTTTCATTTTAAAGCTAGCCCATCTTCCCATTCTATCTTTAATATGCATTTTTACAGAATCCCATAATATAACTTTACTACCCTGGCCATCATCATTCAAAGATAAAAAAATTCTCAATTTGTTCCTTAGGATAACTTTTGAATTCTTCTGATCTCATCATATATACTGGGATTCTATAAATAACCTGAAATGTCCTTATATCCATTGATATATTAATACTTAGTGCATTATGATCAGACAAAAGACAAGAAATAGAATAATTTTATTAAGTAAATCTGTGGAAGCATAAATATAATGACAATCCTTATGTCATATATAAAAAAATACACTTTCTGCATTGCCGCTTAGCTAGGGTTAAACTATTCCTGGCACCATAAAGTCTGCTCTTCAAATTTTCCCTTAGAACCAGCCAGTTTTTTAGTTTTAGCAATCAAATCTGTTTCTTTGAGCTCAGCACTTGTTCAGAACTCATTATAAGCACTAAGTAAGCTACAAATTACTACAGCACTCAACTTTCCTCACTTGTCTAGAGGAAAACAATTTTTAGTACTTAATAAATAAGCACCTATTCAGGCATGTCTAAGGGTCAGCTCCTGGTGTTTTCTCCTGTCTACCTGATGAATCTGGACATCTTGGGGCAATGCAGCAATTGCCTCATGTACACAGACAACCCTCTCCTCCTACCACCCAACATTACAACCTGTGAGAGATGCACTTATATAGCCAAACTGGAAGCAAAGCTCTCTTCACCCAAGACTGTACTAGACAGTCAAGAGGAGAAGGTAAACACTTGCACCACACAACACTCATCCCATAGTCCCTCAAAACCTACACCACCAAAACACACACATAGCCACACAAAACACACACCTACATTTGCAGAGGCTCTCAATAAAAAAATCTGCTCAAGCAACAGAGACCTCCAAAGCAAAAACGTATGCAACCTCCACCCCCAATATAACCCAAATGGCACATAGCTCACAAACTCAGTGTGCCACTCAACCACAGCCCATAAGGCATAACAATGTACCCTATACTCTAGTCATAGGTGACTCTATAGTCAGGCACACTGATGTTCCACTCACCAGGCTAAACAAGGAGAAAGTTACTGTCAGCTGCCTGTCGGGTGCCAGGATCCACCACATAATGCACGCACTCAGGTCACTCCACAAGTACAAATATGACTCTGTCATTGTCCAAATTAGTGTGAATGACCTGAGATGTACCTCCCTGGACTACATGAAAAGAGACATGGAGGAGATCTCCAATCTTGTAGCCCAGGCAGGTATGACCCTAGCCCTGAGTAGCATCCTGCCATCACCCAGAATGATACCACAGTACAAGGACAAAATGATTGACTTCAACAATTGGATAAGCTTCTAGTGTCATTCTAAGGGGATCCAGTATCTGTCTGCCTGGGATGACATGATTGACAGACCACGATGCTTTGCTAGAGATTTCCTGCACCTGTCGCCCTTGGGATTCTGGATACTGGCTAAGGCTCTTGCCACCTCTATAGTGCCTTTTTTAGGCAAGGTTCAAATGACAAATTCACCACTGTAACAGGTATAAGCAAGCAAAATCTGAGGGTAATGCAACTCAATTCTAGAAGTCTAAACCTCAAAATGCATTCACTCAAGGCACTTCTTAAAATGGAGGACATCGACATCTGTGCAGTGACAAAGACCTGGTTCAAGGCTCCAGAGAGCACCCCTGCATTACCAGGCTATAATTCATACCACACCTTTCAGCCATCTAACCTGGACCAAAACACTAAAGGTGGTGGTGTGCCCATATTCATTAAGGATATCCACACATCCAGGCTAGTTGCTCAGCATAATGCATCCGAGATTATCCAAGTGCAACTAACTCTGGTCAAGACCGCAATCCAAATTGTAATTTACTACAGATCCCCCACCATTACCCATGATTCCCACTCCTCATTTCTTGATACACTGGAAAATATTAGGGTACTACCCAACACCCTAATAATGAGTGATTTCAACTAACTCACCATTAACTGAGAAAACTACTCATGTACCAACTCTTTTGTTCAATGTTTTCTGGAATTCATAAATTCCAATGCCTTGGATCAACTTATCCACACCCCCACCAAGGGCAGCAATATCCTAGACCTGGTCATTACCAACATGGGTGACTGATGTTCCACACCAGAGGTCAATTCCTCGTTGGTCAGATCCGACCTCAAGCTAATCCGTCTAGACATCCACATACCACCCCCACCCCCATTAGGGAAACCACCGTAAGAAATTTGTCTGAAGCCAACTTCACGCTTCTTAAGACAGAAGTGGCAAACTTCACAACACCCATGCAGATGGACAATAGAGAGCTATGACTGCTGAATCCTACACAAATGTACTTTATAAGCACTTACATGAGTGCATGGATCATGCTACTCCTAACAGAACCAAGATGCTATCCTCCAAAAAAAGGAAGCCAATCTGGTGGTCCCCTGCAATAAACAAACTCTAATACAGAAGAAAGAAACTATTGCAAAAAAGAGTAAAATCCCATGACTGGAAGAACTCCCTGGTCAGCCTCAGTAAGAAGCTGAGATCCTTCATAAAATCCTCCAAAGCTAATTATGAAAACAAAATTGCCACTGATTCTAAAGACAACCACAAAGCATTCTATAGCTATGTCAAGAATCTCAATGGCAACACTCAGATCTGCTCTGAGTTACAGCACAATGGTACTAAATATACAGAACCAACTGATATTGCCAACATCCTGGCAGATAGGTTCAGTGCTAACTTTACCCCCTCCTCACCCCCTAAAGGGCCCATCTCTATACCAGAAGAATGCAAAGTTCCTGTAATCACGGCTGCACAGGTAAAAACTACACTCTCCAAAGCCAAGAACACAGAATCCATGGGACCTGACAACATCCCAGGCTGCGTTCTACATGAACTACAGAATGAACTGGCACCCCACCTAAGCACCATGTTAAGTCATAGCCTCATCTTGGGCTTTGTGTCCACTGAATGGCACACAACAACAGTTATCCCACTCCACAAAGGGGGAGCCACTACGGACCCCAGGAACTACCACCCCATTAGCCTAAAAGGCCTGGTCTGCAAGACCATGGAATGTATCATCATGGAACCTATAAACAAAGACATTGGTAATCTCCAAACTCTGGACCCATCCAGTTCAGGTTTGTAAAAGGCAGATCATGTCTCCTAACCTGACTGACTTCTTTGAAGCGGTCACCAAAGCTGTAGACGAGGGTAATGTGGTTCACACAGCCTATCTATCTCACCAAGGCTTTTGACATCATCCCCCACTCTGAAATTATAGATAAACTCACTAAACTAGGTATAAATCCCTATGTCACAAGATGGGTTGCCAACTGGCTCACTGACAGAACCCACAGTGTAAAAGTAGCAGAGTCCAAATCCGACTTCAGACCAGTGACAAGTGGAGTACCACAGGGTCCGGTCCTGGGTCCTCTCCTGTTTGGTATCTACTTTTCTGAAGTACAGGCTAACACAGAAGGTCTTTGGATAATGAAGTTCACAGATGACTGCAAACTAGGAGCCATTATTGAAATTCCTAACAATGTGGACATCCTACAAAAGGGACTCACTGAGACAGATGCCTGGTGTCAAAGCCATGGCTTCAAGCTCAATGCCAAAAAGTACATTATCATCCCCTTTGGTAAAAACTTTGTACCCATGAGCCATCACATAGGTTGTAGTCTACTTAACACGGAAAATGTCATAAGAGACCTTTGGGCACAGGTGGACAGTAGTCTCTCCTTTGATAATCACATTGCCACAGTAGTTAGAAAATCCTTCTACATGGCACACCTCATCACAAAAGGTTTCTCATCCAGGAAAAAAGAGGTCATTGTTCCCCTCTACTTGTCACTCATTAGACCCATTATAGAGTACAATGCCCCTTTTGGTATGTACCTCACAAGACATCTACAACAACTGGAAAGGCTGCAGAAATACCTCACAAAGAGGATTACTGGCCTTAAACAGATGCTCTATGCAGAATGTCTCAAAAAATTCCAGCTTTACTCCGTTGCATATTGCCTACTCAGAGGCAATCTCTGCCTAACATACAAAGCTATGTCAAATCCAGAGCTGTTGGACATGCTCCACTTAAAGAAATCCCAATCCCTTCAAGCTACACACTCTAGGGACCTAAACCTTGTCACCACAATAAACAGAACTTGCTGGAGGGATAGATTCCTGTCCCAGAGACTTCCCATACTCTGGAACAAACTACCTATATATATATATAAATATATATATATATATATATATATAAAAATATATATATATATATATATATATATATATATATATCAAACAAAGCTCCTCATTAGCACTTTTCAAAAAAAAATCTTGATGATAGGATGGGAAATAGGAAATTCACCCCGGGGATCATATATATATATATATATATATATATATATATATATATATATATATATATATGTATATCAAACAAAGCTCCTCATTAGCACTTTTCAAAAAAAAATCTTGATGATAGGATGAGAAATAGGAAATTCACCCCGGGGATCACCTCTGTGGCTCTACTCGACAGGGGCACAGGAAAATAATTTTCTTGGGTGGCGAAAGCCGGGGTACCTTTTTGGCTAGGCTTGTATAGGCCCTAGGGCTGATCGCCTAGTACCTACCTATGAACTTATTTCTAGTTTGTGTTCAATGTGCATAAGAATAATGGATGAAGTTCAATAACTTGTCTTCTGCTTTTACTATTAAATCAACTAGATTATTATTATTACTAATCCACCTGCTGAGAGTTTTTGCTGATACTAGAATTTTAGCTTTCGTCTATTCACTTGTATCTTCTATAGTAGATATACAGTTAAAATTTCCAGCTAAAATTAAACTACTCTTACAATGACTTTACAGTAAGCTTAACTGATCTTCAGCCACTCTTGCACCTATTCCAGGATCCTATAAAAAGCAGTTAGTATATAGAGTTTGCCATTATATTTGATTATTCCAAATGTAAACATTCTTTTTGGATCATTAATAGTCTCCATGAACCTAGGAATTACAGTAGATCTTCTCCAATGTATAGCAGTTCCTTTCCTCTTTTTGTTAAAAGAGGCAGATGATAACATTTCATAACCTAGGTTATTTAGATATTTTATAGCTTTATCTACTAAGTGAGGTAAGGGTAAAACAGATGAACATTCATGGGTTCTGTTCAAGCAGCATTATTACACACAAACACATCAGAAATAAGGCTTTGTAACTTAAACTTATTAACAGACTGACTGCCACACTCACACATGTTCACACTCTGGCTGATCTCTCAAAATGACACTGCTGCCTGCACATGCTCAGTATTTATATGCATGTGCTACATCTGGAAATGCTTCTTAAAGGTGCATATACATGACATGCTCTAATCTACAGCCTCCCTCTTTGAGAAATAGTCCATATACGAAATTATAGTATTCAATGACATGCAATTTACAGAAATGATCTCTTGGCATGCAATTATACAAAACTAATTATTCGATATGCAATTATACAAAATCAGATGCATACAAAACAATTATGTCCAAGTTGCTGTGTATTTTACACTAGGTCTAGAAATATGACCTGACTGTGTAACATAAAAGTCAGAACTGGATCTAGCAATGGGGACTTTCTTCAAGGAATGTTCAGCTTTGGGGACATTTGGGAGATCATCAGGAATGGGAATGGATACTGGACACATTCATCAGTATGAACATTGTCAGGGTTGCTCTGAGATCCAGAGTCTGTATCACAAGTATGATGCTGCAATATCATTTCTGATACAGGAAGAAGATGACTGCAGTTTCTCCTGTACTCTGTACCCTCAGATTCCACTAAGTAGGATCTTGGCTCGGTACATATTCCTCTCACTTGACCAATTCTATCAAAGCCTTTTGCCATTTGCTTCCTCGTTGTCTCTCCTTCTTTTTACGAACGAAGAACTCTGCTCATTTTATCATAGCTGGACTTCTGAGAAGACCGCTTTTTAAAAAGTTGGGCTTTGATTGCTCTATTGTTTTAGCATTAGGCACCAACAAACTAGAACTGATAGGCAAGGTTGTTCTGGTTTGCCAAAATGAATGTATCTGCGCAGACGAGCCTAATAGGTTGTCACAGAGTATATTTCTGAGACTGAGTAAATTCAAGAAGATATCAGTATTGTCAGACTTTAACCTCTCCAGTAATTGCTTTGCACTCTGTGCTGCATGTTCAGCAAGGCCGTTTGACTGAGGATATTCAGGACTGCTTGTAACATGCATAAAGTCCCTCTCTTTAGCAAATCTCTGAAACAATTGACTGGTAAACTGAGAACCATTGTCAGAATTAACTTTGTGTGGACTACCATGGACTGAGAAATTACTTTTCATCTTAGTAATAACAGCACTGGACATTAGGTTAGGTAGCAAATCAGCCTCAAGCCAGTTAGAATAAGAGTCTACCAACACTGAGTAATGTTGACTGTTCCACTCAAATATGTCAGTCACTACTGTTGACCAAGGTAGTTCAGGAATATGGCTTAGCTGATGTGACTCTTTTTGCAAATGTGGCATAGTACTGTTGCACACTGAACAAGAAGAAATCACGTTATCAATGTAGTTTGCTAGAGAAGGTCAAAATACTAGTCATCTCACCCTTCTTTTGGTAGAATCAAAACCTGGGTGGCCACGATGTAAAATCTGAATGAATTCACATTGTAAGGAAGTAGGAACAACAACTTTTGGACCTTTGAAAATTATACCATCTTCTATCAGCATCTTATCTCTGTATGGAAAGTAAGGTTGTATTTCTGGTGGTACACTGGATTGCTTTGTCGGCCATCCTACATTGATGAAGTGGTTGAGCTTTTGCAAAATTGGATTAGTCTTTGTATGATCTCTCAGCTCATCATGTCTAGAGTTAGAAACATTATGTACTTCAATGACATCAAAGTCAAAATTCTCTGCATCAAGCTATTCTGTGGTATGTCTGGAGTGATGTGAATAAGGTATCAGCCAGATAAAGAAGTTTACCCTTTGTATAGACAATTTTGAAATTGTACTTTTGCAATTTGACCATCATTATTTGTAGTCTTGCAGGAGTGGAATGCATAGGCTTCTTTAGAATAGTGGTTAGAGGTTGATGGTAAGTCTCTATCTGAATAGCTCAGCCATAGATACAGTCATGGAACTTTGAACATGCGAACACAATTGCCAAAAGTTCCTTCTCAATTTGAGCATACTGCATCTCAGTTTGGGTAAGAGTTCTAGATGTGTAGGCAACAGGTCTGCTCTCTTGAAGTATAACTGCACCAAGACCAAACTTGAAGCATCACTGGAAAGAACTACTGGTTGGTGGACATCATAGTATTCTAATGTAGGTGAGTTAGCAATTTGCTGTTTGAGGTTCCTAATGTAAGCAAGTTAGCATATTTGCTGTTTGAGGTTATCAAATGCTCTCTGGTGCTGTTCTAACCATGACCATGCAACATTTTTGCATGTCAACTCGCTCAAAGGTGTTGAAAACTCACTAAAGTCAGGGATATATTTGCCCAAATAGTTAACCATACCAAGAAAATTTTGTATGGCTTGGGCATTGTCTGGAGCTGGCATCTCAAGAATGACTGCTGGTTTAGAAGGATCTGGTCGTAAGCCTGTACTGGTAAATAAATGACCTACATAAGTAACTACTGGTAGTCTGAATTTGCACTTCATAGGACTGAGCATTTAATTCACTTCATGCACTCTGTGTACAACTTTCCTGAGGTTTCTGTCATGCTCCACTTCACCATTACCCCTACCTAGTAAATCATCAACTATTATTGCACACTGGTAGCCTGACAAAATTTGCTCCATTGCACACTGAAAGAATTCACTAGCATAATTTATACCAAAAGGCATCCTGAGGAATCTGTATCTCCCAAATGGGGTAGTGAATGTAGTCAGTAGTGAAGATTTGTTCTCAAGCATCACTTGCCAAAATGAACTCTTTGTATCCAAGACAGAAAAAACACTGGCATTTGGCATGAGGGTTGCAATCTCCTCAACTGTACACACAGGATAAGAAGGTCTTTTTAATGCCTTGTTCAAGTCAGTTAGGTCAATGCATATTCTGATTTCATCTGAATTTTTCTTATGGGCACCTACGTTGGATGATACCCACTCAATTGGCTCTGTGACTGGACAAATCACACCTTGCTGCACCATTTCTGTCTAACTGGACCTTGACTTTGTCCTGCATAGCTATTGGAACTCTCCTTGCTGGTCTGATCACTGGACTGACCTCTTGGTCCACATTCATAGAGTACAGAACTGGAAGTTTACCTAGCTTGTCATCAAAAACATCAGCATACACCAAGAAAATAGTATCACTGAAGCTGGAACTGGGACATGTGCTTACATGAAGTACTTCTTTGGTAAAAAAAAGCAGTTTCATTCTCAAACTGTCTCTGAGATCTAATAATGACTGCACGGGTCTCCAGACTACATAACATTGCAAGCTGTAACTATTCCCAGCCAAAGAGCATGAAAGCACAACTGAGCCTTTGGTTTAAATTTATTCACCTCCATAAGCAAAACGCTTTGCACAATTATCCAAATTCACTTACTCACCATCTCTCACATTAACAAATGTTTCTTCTGACATTACATTGCACTTTGAACCAGTGTATACTTTGAGCTCTGTGGGTTTACCATTGATCAGAACAGTCCAAAATACTTCATTCTTTACCAACAAATCTACTGCATTAACCTTTTCACTGACCACTGATACACCATCTGCATAAAAAGTAGGGTTGCAGTTCTCTATGTGATCAACTTGCTTTTTTGAGTGCCTATCTTAATAACTGAATGAGGCTTACTTGATTTACAAAACTTTAGAAAATTGTTCCATTTTTTAAACTTGTGGCATTGCTGACCAAATGCTAAGCACTTCTCTCTTTTAGACTCATGGTTAGCTCCACAATTATGACAGTTAATAATAAGACTTGACTTAGATTTTGCTGACTCATCCTTATACTGTACTGAGCATGCCCTTTTCACTGAACTAGTCCTGGAACTTGCTAGAAAGCTACGAGGTCTCCCTGCCGCTGCCATGTGCTTAGGCCTGTTTCTGCTTGCCATGTGTTGCACACTGTCTACGTTTGCTCTAGAGGCTGTTAAACCCATGCTTTTATCACCTGTAAACATACTTGTGTGCCTTTCTATGAGCTATTGGATTTGACAGATCTCTATGGCTTTGCTTAATGTTAAATCACTGTCACAAAGCAAAATCTTTTTCACTGCAGCACTATTAACACCACACACATGCCTGTCCTTTATTAACTCATCTTTTAAGTCACCAAACCTGCAAGTTTTAGTTTTATTTCTCAAGTCAGTGATGTAAGATGCAAATGTTTCACCTGGTTTTTGGTCTCATGTATAAAATAAGTGCCTCTCTAATGTAACATTTGTCTGGGGGATTGCATATTTCTCTAAATTTTCATTTTAAGCACACAGGGTCTTCCCTTGATTCAGCCAGTACCACAATATGGCAGTTTTCCCCCTCTCCTGCATATACTTCTGGTGTATACACAAATGAGCATTCCCTTTCAATAGCTTCTAACCTGGCTATGTAACGCAAAATGAATCCCTTGTATGTGCATCTTTGTCAGAAAAAAACTGCTTGTATGAAAATATTGTATTCCTGCTTGAATATTCTCCAATTCTCTGCTATATTATGATCAAACACAAGTGGGCCTGGTCTGTGAAATGCCTCTGCCATATCAACACACAGTAGTGAAGGTGCTTGAAATCATGTACGAACATACACACACATAAATATATATATATATGCCAGAACTTGTAATTATACCCAATAGCACAACAAACTCTTTGAAATAACTGCACTTTGCTGAATAAGTCTCCATAGCACAAGAACAATCTGAAATCACTGTACTTTATGAAACCTCTCATTAGTGTAAGAAATATTACAAAATGACTGTACTTTGTGAATAAACTGTACACAATGGAAACAGCTCAGAGTAAAAACACTTTGAGATGAATGCACTTTGCAAATAAACTGTACACAGCACATGGACCTTTCAAAATGGCTGGTGTTTGTGAAATAACTGCACAGCATAAGAAACTCTCTGAAATGGTATTTTTTCTGTGAATAAATTCACACAGCACAAGAAACTTTTCAAAACAGATGTACTTTAACTGCACTTTGCAATATAACTGTACTTTGCACGCAGCAAAATCTTTGAAATAATTACACAGTAATAAAGCACACACTTTGCAAATACTTTACAAACTCTGAGATACTTCGAACAACTATAGATATGCTATGAATGCCTTCGGTCAATGCAAAATAGTAGTTTATGCCCAAACAGGGTCTTTTACTAAAAAAAAAAAAAAAAAAAAAAAAAAAAAACATGCAGTCACCTTGCTCTTTAAGCTTAATTTTCCCCTTTATTGTACTTGTTATGCCCTTTTAATCCCTTATCATGCTCATTGTACTTTTCTTCTGCCTGTTTTACTGTAAACATGCTCATTATGCAAACCAGAGGTAATTCTGAGTCCCATATGAATAGTTTTGCTAGTTTTATTAAATGTCATGGTTTCAAACATTTTGTTTAATTAATAATGCAGTCTGTGCCTTTTGTTTGCTTAATAATACATTTTTGTGCTACTCGTTTGATTAATAATGCATTTTGTGCCTTATAAATGCACCATTTCAGTTTCTTTGCCAAATAAATCATTTGTGCAGTTTTCTTTACCTTTAGCTCACTTCTGGCCCTTTGTCACTTGTCTGAGCTCCATTTCACTCAACCTGCTTAGTCTACCTTCACCTTCAACTCTGCACCTCATAGCTCGTAGAAGTAGCTCTTTGAATCCCACTTCTAACACCATGTCACTCGTCTGGTCAGGAAAAAGCAGACACACATTCATGGGTTCTGTTCAAGCAGCTTTATTACACACAGACAGATCAAAAATGAGGCTTTGTAACTTAAATAAACTTATAAACAGACTGACTACCACACTCATACATGTTAACACTCTGGCTGTTCTCTCAAAATGGCACTGCTTCCTGTACGTGCTCAGTATTTATATGCACATGCTACATCTGGAAATGCTTCTTAAAGGGGCATACACATGTTCTAATCTACAAGTATCTTGTAAAAATATAACGTGTATATATATATATATATATATATATATATATAGCTACTTACGTATTATCGCAACCAGATTTTTGGGATAATATGGCTTGCTTCCTGGTGTGTGAATGTAAACAGAAATGTATGCAGAATCACACAGAGAATGTTATCTGTAAAAAAAAAAAAAAAACACTTTGTTGAGGTAGGAATAGTGTAGTACTTGAAAAATGACTGCTTGTTTGAACCTATGCCATTTCCCGACATCATGTAAGTCATAGTACTTTTCCAATTCCTGTTATGTGTGCACACAGCACAGCAGAGCCGCATCTGCAGCATATATTCCCTTCCCCAGAACTAGCAGCCCAAAAGGGGTAAAAAGCAACTGACAGTTCACACACCATGCAAAAAGGGGGAGAAAGATAACACCTACAGACGTGATTCATTTATTATTAAACACACACATCACAGAAAGCATGACACTCCGGGGGTGTGAAATTTTCATGTGAAAATGCAGAAACGCGAAAGACTGTTTCAGAAAAGTAAAACCTTACAACCTGCACGTTTACTACTGGGGACAAAAATACTGAGATAGCCGGTCAAAATCTTTCAGATGACTAAAATAAAATGTGAGTACTGGCCATGAACACAAGGATGGTATATTCCCAATTAACTTAGCCTGTGTTGCGCTTGTAATCAGGAAGGCATGATCTGCCATGCGCTGCATGCAGCAGTATGTAGTTCACTGGCAAAGTGAGACATGCCAGTCAGGACTCCAAAATTTGGCAGTTAGTCCTCTCCCTGCCTCACACCATATGTGCCACAATTTTACTTACTCCCTTTTCCAGCTTAATAGACCTGTTGTCTCGGACATGGGACTAAATTCGCAAGCGCGAAAATTTGGTTGCGATAATACGTAAGTACATATATATATATATATATATATATATATATATATATATATATATATATACATATTAATCATAACGTGTTTACCCTTCTTATTGATTCCAGTATTATATGCAATCTTAACTATAAATAAAAGTATTCCTGCCTATCTAATTTGGATGTATGTCTTTAGCATACAGCAGCTGATAATTTCATCTATAGAGTGATAATTCTTCTTAATTCCTCTAAGCTATTCTAATCAAATACACACATCTTACTTACTCCTTCTGGTATATAGAATTAGGGTTAATAAAACTGCAGCATAAGCTATTGACCTTTAGTGAAATACAAGCAAATTATGTCAGAAACAGCACAACATAAAACAGTATTATAGCTTCTATTTGTCCAATTCTTTACTTCTAAGTTAATATTTAAAAAAGTATGTTATTTTGAGTAGATTTCTTACATGTGCACGTGAAATGAAGCTCAGACCTCTTCTTCTCATTGTTGTGACCATGATCAAGGCAATTCCTACTTTCACAAACTTCAGTAATGAACTTTAAACTCCTGTAGGAAGTTGGGTCTGGATTTTCATCAAAATAACTCTAGAAACAGGTGTTGAGTTAAGCCAGCAAGAATCAAGCAGTTTCACACAACTAGAACATTCTTTTGATCTCAAGCTTTAAGTGTTAATTGCTTCATAAATTACATGTGAAATGAATGTGTTATTCAAAAACAAAGAAAACATAGTCAGCAGCACTTTAACGCTTCTAATTAGCATAGTAATCAGATGTGACATTCGATTAACCTAGCAATGCACATACTGAGTGAAGTTCAACCCATGTTCCCAAAGGTGTCTGAGTCAAGCAAACACTAAAATCATCACCTAGTGTCCATATTCAAGAGGGACACAGGTGGAATCCAAGGGGTGAATTTCCAATTCCCCATCTAATCATCCAAATTGCACCTAAATTGGACCAAGGCGCTTTGTTTAACATGAACAGGAAGCTTGTTCCAAAGGTCGGGCAAATCTGTCTCTTCAGCAAGTTCCGTTGATGTCACATACCAGATTAAGGTCCTTTGAGTGAGTGACCCATGTGCCATTTGACTTCTGAATGTGCAGCATTTCCATCAAAGCTTGGTCAGAGATTGCTCTATATGCAAGGCATAGGTCACTTCTGAGCAGTCTGTATGACAGAGTAAAGTGACAATGACTTCAGTCTGTCTGCATAAGACAAATCTTAAAGAGTCTGAATTTTCTTTGTAAGGAACCTTTGTGGTCTCTCCAATTGCTGCAGGTGTTTGGAAAGGTACATATCAAGGGGAGTGCTGTATTCCATTATCGGCCTGATGAGGGAAGACTACATGGGGGTTATAACCTCTTTTTTCTGGAGGCAATGCCCTAACTTATGAGATGAGCAATATAAAATTACATTCTTACCACTGTGGAGACATGGGGATTGAAATTAAAGTTGCTGTTTACCTGTGTGCCCAGATCTCTCACCACTGACTGTGTGCTTAGGATATTGCTATTGATGTGGTAGTTTGCAGAAAAATCACCCTTGCCAAAGGGGATGCTAATGCATTTTTTTCATTAAGTTTAAGACCATGGCTTTGGCATCAGTCATTTGTCTGCATAGGACCTTCTTGTAGGATGTTGACATTGCTAGGGTTCCAACAATCACTTCCAGGAAAAAATAAATCACTGGTCCGCAAAAGAAAAAAAATAATTAAGTGGGGGGCTTTGCCCTCCAGGCTATGACCCCAACCCCAATTAAATATACCACCTCCAAGATCGCGCCACAGCGGAGGAAATGGCAAAGTCCCAAAAATGGCCCAGTGATTTTTTTTTCCCTAGGAAAAAAATTGCTGTTCCATGTCTTTGGGATTTGGCCTTTTCGACATTTAGCTGTCAATAAAGTGGTGTTCACAATATTGAACATTCGCTTAAAAAATAGGGAACCTCCTGTTCTGGTACCAGTCCCTCCATAGTCCACATAGGTCTCTAATAGCAGCATGGGTGTAAGATGTTACACGAAGCATCTCAGAAAAGTGCACCAACCCATAGAAGGCATGTATGGTACCAGCTGATTCCTGAGTTCATACTAGGAAATACAGGTACTGATCCATATGTAGCAAGAGTATACTGAGGAACTGATGAAGTATCCTCAAGGCAGAAGTCCATGAAATACCACTGCATCCACAGACTGTCGCTGAAAGGTCCCTGTGGCAAGTATGTGGCCTGTTGTTACCCGAAAGGTGGCAGCAGTGCAGCCACCACCTCCGCAACCATCATCGCAGGCACCTAGTACATCTGTGTTCCAGTCTACCAGAAGTGTCTTCACAGCTCCTGCCCTACCTGCACCAAGTGTATAGGGTAGCCCTGCACTACAGTCAGCTGGACTGCTACCCACCAGTAGCATTGCATGTGTTGATGATACTTGTCCTATACTAGGAACTGGCAGAACTTCTGGGGGGAGATACTGAGCAAGAGGTTTGATGCCTGTATTGGTCATATAGAAATCATGCTTTTGCAATGTTTAGAGTCATGCCATTTACCAGCACTGCCTCCAGGTCCTCAGACAGGACCCAGTGTTGATGACTCCCAGGGTGAGGAGTAATTTCTCACTTTGTTGAACCTGACAGAGACCGCATCTCCGAACATCCACTCCTATCCCTAAACCTGGTGCTCCACTCCCTATTGTGTTTATAACCATCCACGTATGTTATGCAGTCCTCACCTTTCTATTGCCTCCCCACTGCTTGTTTATGATCTCTTCACTATTGTTTTCCCTTCCCATACTGTATTACCCCACACCCTGTCTCCATTTTATCCACTTCTTACTTCCTTGACTTTCTTCCCCATCTTTCTCTTCTCCAAAAAAAGTGGCACTTGTCCCACAAAAAAAAAATACTCTCACCTATACCACTTAACTTTGCAGAACTTTACTTAATGTACATATCATTGCCCACTAACTCAGCATAAAAAATGTCTGATGTATCAGTGAGGGTGTCCCTCAATAAATAATCAACAATGTAGCAATTTGCCAGTATTATTGAGCTAAGCAGTTGAGAAGTATGCTCCTATCCCACTTCCATCCTACTAATTCCTTAATTATTCACCTTGTGTTCCACCCTCTGTTTGCTTCCCCTTTTTCATCTCTGTCCTATATATATATATATATATATATATATATATATATATATATATATATATATATATATATATATATATATATATATATATATATATATATATATATATACACACACACACACACACACACACACACACACACACACACACACACACACACACACACACCATCTACTTCTTTTTAATGAAAATACACATTACCAAATCTCACATCATGGAACTCAAACTGCTGAAAGTGCAGTTCAGTGAAACTTCATTACATTGAGGTTGACTTGTCCAAATACAGATCACTGATTCTGGAGTGGTACTGCAGAACAGGTTCAGTTTTTGTTTTGTTTTGTTGAAATAATTACCGGGAATGTATGGTATTAGCAGCCCTGCCCACCTGAGAGTTCAGGGGGGTCAGGTCTTTCCCTACCTGGACGATCATTTCTACAAGGCAACAACTATTATACTATTATTACACAGACCCTTTCTCCATCTTGCTCCTTTCACACAATTATTAACACCAACAAAGAAATCACACAGGGCTTTAGTTAATAGCTCTTAGATTAGAAGCAGCTGGCAGGACGAACCGGAGTTTACGCCTTCCTCACTGCGGACAGAGTTCAAAAATCTGCAGCCCCAGGTGCGGGCCATTCAAGTTCTGCCCTGTGTTCCGTGGGAGTGGTTTCCTAGGGACTCTGGGGTCCATGCAGCGCCTGCCAGCACTTCTCCTCTGCCAGGCTCAATACATCCCTGGACCTCTCTCTTAGTGTGGTGGTCATACCTTGCCTCCTGCCATCACCCCCATTGGCGATCAGCAAGGGGTCCCTCTTGTGGTGGCCTACCTCCTTCACCCCAGATCTCCACGGGCCACCATTTTCTCCCCTCTCACCACACGGTGACCACGGACGCCCTCACGGTGGGGCATTTTTTATGGCGGGACCGCTCCAAGGCACATGGAACGTATCTAGACCTTACTGCATATCAATGTTCTAGAGATGAGAGCAGTGCTCTTAGCATTGCTATCTCACTGAATCCTCCTGATTCTAGATCCCATTCCGGATCTGATATCCCATCCATCCTGCATACCTCCTCCGATCTGACAACCCTGAAGCTGACGGCTACACAAGCCTAGTTCCACCTTGATCAGACCCCGGTATTTCGCCACCTGTTAAGGCAATTCTGGTGGCAGCTCATAAACCCCCACTAGGGTGGGTTTGGTTTTGTGGGCGGAGCTGCAAGGCCTGAATCCCTTCACGGTTCCTCTCCCTTAGTGCTTGACTTAACGATGGTGCTGTAGCAGTTCCACAGTCAAAGTACAACTGGCGTCATCTCATTATCACATTGGCTATGACTCTAACCCTCTATGTCCGCCAAGTTGTGAGTTTCAGAAGCATTATCAGCTAAACCCTCCTTACTTGGTATTTATTTCGGACCATGTCTACCACCTAGACCCACTCCGTCCTTTCTTCTAAATATGAAAACAAAGGTGAATATAAGCTTCACTCATTAGATGTCCACAGGCAACTTAGATTTGTCATAGCAATCCAACCAGTTTTGTTTATTTCCTTGCAAAATTTAATTTGGGCAAGCCAATTTCTAAAGTTTGAATCTCCTACTTCAGATTTAGAAGTTATGTACTCACCATAGGAGCTGAGAGCTTGATCCATAACCTGGGATTTGAACAAATGGGCCACACATACTCAGATGGAACGTTATGGTGAGTATAACTTCACACAGGTTGCAGACAAATGAATACACCTATGGAACGTTATGGTGAGTACATAACTTCTAATTACATAGCAGTCAGAGCTTGTTGGTGTAGATTGCGGTACAGTGTGGCTAAGGAAATTTACCCTTTTCCCGCTGTAGTGAGATCTCGGAGTTGGTATATATAAAATGCAGGGGTTGATGGGTGTGCAGGGAGGCTTGCCCCCTGCAAAAATGTGTGTGTTTGTGTGTGTGTGTGTGTGTGTGTGTGTGTGTGTGTGTGTGTGTGTGTGTGTGTGTGTGTGTGTGTGTGTGTGTGTGTGTGTGTGTGTGTGTGTGTGTGTGTGTGTGTGTGTGTGTGTATATGTGTTTTTTTTCAGGGAAGTGATGTTTGATGTAGAGATGTTTCTTTGAACTGCACTTTTGGTAGTTTGAGTTCTGCGATGTGAGATTTGGTAAAGTGTATTTTCATTTAAAAGAAGTAGACCCATATATATATATATATATATATATATATATATATATATATATATATATATATATATATATATATATATATATATATATATATATAATATGTGTGTGTGTGTGCGTGTGTGTGTGTGTGTGTGTGTGTATAGATATTATATATATATATATATATATATATATATATATATATATATATATAAAGTCATCTTTCTGTGGTGGTAAGCTGCATGATGGCTGTCAGAGAGCAACATTGCTGCTCATCTATAATCACAGAGAACTGTTAGTTCCTCTCCTATGGCAAAAATGAAAAAAAATTCTCCATACACACTAAGATCTTGCAGTCAGCCTTGCAAATGAGTTGATGATGCATGTGCGTCACCAAGCGATAGTAATACACAGTAAAGTGAACAGTTTCCCTCTGATGACCTCTATGACTCACTATTTTGATTAAGTGATGCATCTGCACACAGATTGCTGGTTACAGAGATATAAGCCCTTGAGAGTGCTATGTTGTTTTATAATATCATATTTTCATCAAACAACTGTCTTCCATTCCCCTGTATTTTTAAAACATTTACTCTGAGTGCTTCAGTAGTGTACCTGGCTAATGCTCTGTATCAGGAAGTATGAGAGTCCTAGGCATGGATTTAAATCCATTCATGTGCATTCCCAGGCATGAGTTTAAATCTGTTCAGGTATACGTCACTTTACTTGTTATCCTATGTTTCGTTATCACAAAACATTTTTCAGACACTTTCCCTATGTTTGATTCTGCAGTATATCCATCTAATATTCTGTCTTGGAGAATAGGAGTGACACAAACATGGTTCAAAGCCATGCAGGTGTAATCATATCGTCTTCACATAATGTATTGCTTTGGCTGGAATGAAAGATTTCTGTCAGGCTCAGTTAATTAATCAATGGGGCAGCGAAAGCCGACACACTCTGGCTAGGCTTATAAATGCCCTCGGGCACCTAGGAACCTATCTATGAACCTATGTACATCCCCTCATGGAGTTTCGTACTGTCCAACAAAATATAAGTACAGAGTCATCTAGCTTTGCTGAGCTAAGAAGTTGTGAGATGTGCTCATAGCACATATCCGTTAAGATCATTCCTCATTTACTCATTTAGGGTACTACCGAGTGCTTCCCCTTTCATCTCATTATCATACTCCCATATCCATTCTGTAACCTCCTCAAAACATAGATAAACACATTACATGCATACACACAGAGGGTTTATAAAAGAACTTATAATACTAGTAATCTCATAATATTCTTACTGATATGTTATATGACATTTGGCAGAGAACAAAACAGTTTATAAACAATTTTACAGTCTTCAAAAATAATGCAAAACCATCTACAGTTTAAATAATTATACCAAATTGGACATAATATGAAAACATTGGTTAAGAATAGATGCAAGCTATATGACAATGATTTAATATTTATAGACATTTTAGCCAGTTTATAGAGAAATTAAAGGTAAGCTAGAATAATACAAAAAGGAATTGCAATATGAAGTCAGAGAAGGCTTTTGGTATATTTTGAAAAAAAAATCCAGGGGAACAAATTGACAGAAGTAAGGATGTAAGTGAAGAGGGGAGAGAAAGGAGCTACAAGGTATGAACAGGCACTTGCTCACATTTAGGGATATAAATATTTATCCCTAAATGTTCTTCTGCAGCAACAAGCTTTATGGAGTTTCAGTTAGGCAGGCAGGGGTTCAAAGCAATGGGCATTTATCTTGTAGCAATCCTCAAAACAAATAACAACATACTATGCTAGTGTGAGGTAAGGTAAATGTAATGCGTGCATTCGGCAGCTTACATAGCTCAGTCTGCTCATTCAGTAATGTATATACTGTCAATACAGTGATACAATGGGTTTAATCCCCTTATGTTTGGAATTTTTTTTTTCTAATGCATATTGTCCTGTCTTCAACAGTTTATTAAAATTAAACAGAAAAGCATGCTTTCACACCCCCTTCAGTGTAATTTATTTTTTTTTTACCTCACTTTCTGATGACCTGGCCCAGAGAACATGATTGCTAAAGCAATGGTTCAGATTCACATAGTTATGTTTTTTTCTCTTGCTTTCATGTGTTTTGTTCCCCTGAAAAGTGTTTGCCAGTCACTCCTTGCATGAGTACTTCTATGGCATTCCTTAATGATTCCCTCTTTCTACAGCATATGACTGCTAAAGGTCAGTTTCAAATCAATGTGGACGTGTTTTTGTTGTTTTGCTGTTATGTTTTCCATTCTCCTGAAAGGTATATCTCGGACACCCTTTGCATGAGTGCTTCCATGGCAACCCTTGATGATGCTCGGGATTTGTGATCATCATTGCCAAAGGCATGGTTCATTTCCATTCATGTGTGTTTCACTTATCTTGCTTCCTGTCTTCACCTGCCTGTCCTGTACTTCCATCTCCAACCTATGATACAATGAAACAATAGTTTCACACATCATTCACATGTTGAAAATGGACACATAAATCAATGTAATCTTTCTGTGACATACGTTGCACAGAAGTTGGCAGAGAGCAACATAGATGACTAAATATGACCACATGGAAATGGCATTTTCCATCCCCAGGTAAAAATGACAGAAAATCCTCCATTCATCCATCCATCCATCCATCCATCCATCCATCCATCCATCCATCCATCCATCCACCCATCCATCCATCCATTTACAACCCCTTTTTCCCATTTTTGCACATGGGGTCAGGGTGTCACTTCAACTGTGACAAACATCTTGAGCCAAGAATAAATAACATACATGCACAGTTTATAAACAAACAGATTGTGTCTATATCTAGGGATATAATTGTCCCCCTTTACTTTGCTGTCATTAAGCCAAACATTGAATATAATGACCCATTTGGCATGTGTCTGTCTGGACAGATATATGCACTCTTTGTGCAGACAGATGCGACAAATGGAACACCAGAAGAGACACCCTCTTAAAAGAATAAAAGGCCTAAACAATGTATCATACATGTACTGACTCAAATCCCTGTCACTATACTCATTATCCTATAGACTGCTAAGAGGTGGCCTATATCTGGCACACAAAGCATCCTCCAAAACATTACTGATAGATTTACTGCACATCAGCAAGTCAAATGTCATGAGAAATACTCAGCTAGGAATCTAAACCTCTTCTGAAACATTAACAGAATGTTTTTTAGGGACAGGTATGTCTCACAGAGGATACTGCTGCTCTGGAGCAGACTCCCCATCCACATAGAGCAAAATTCATCCCTGTCCATTATCAAACATGACTTAGGTCTATGGATGGGTAACAGAAAATGTGTCCCAGGACTACCCCCTGTACTAGTAACAGGCATAAACATATATATATATATATTTATCAACTATGGAATGAGTAAGGCCAGTCTGTAACCAAATGGGTAGGTTATTTCAAGCACAAAAAGGGAAACTGGCTACAAGGGCAGCTAGCCTAGTACTTTTGTGTGAACCCATGAACCTATGAAATGAGCTTCCTGCATATACCTAAATGAAAAAAACAAAAAAACAAAACAGCAACTGCTATTATTCCAACTCATTTAATGGCTCTGTGTGCCCAGGAAAATTTAATCATTATGTGTCAATACTCTGGCTGTGGCTTTCAAAGCCCCTGAAGTTTGTATGTTCTTTTACAGCCTTTCATTTTTTCACTGAGTGCATGTGCTATATTTCCATGATAGATGTGTTTAATGATGTTGTCTACTCTAATTGCAGCAGTAGCTCCCCTTTAAACTGTACTACTACTATGACATTATTCACTGGGAAGCACATAGGTTCAATTCCCTTGAAGCAAGTCTTTGTTTGCCAGCTGTCTATGCATGTACTGCATTTCCATGATCTTTGTATTTTATGAGTCCCTTTATTCTGACTGATGCAACATCTCCCCATCTAATGCACTGTTCTGAAAACATTCTGTGGAAAACTCACAAATTCAATTCCACTGGCGCATGTATTTTTTGCCATAATTCTGTATATGGGTGGCTACATTTGCATGTTTGCATGATACATATATCTATTTATATATCTATATAGATATACATCTATATATCCATATATCTATCTATCTATCTATCTATATATATATATATATATATATATATATATATATATATATATATATATATTTATATATCTCTAGCTATCTATGTGTGTGTGTGTGTGTGTGTGTGTGTGTGTGTGTGTGTGTGTGTGTGTGTGTGTGTGTGTGTGTATAAAATGATCCCTTTTATTTTGATTGTTGCAGTGGTTCCCCTTGCTAATACACTGCTATAAGGCCATTCAATTGGGAAAATCATGGATTCATTTCCACTGAGGCACATATTATGTTTACTGCCATCCCTCTGTACATGTGCTACATTTTCCTAATATGTATGTTTTATGACTTCATTTACTGTGACTGCTGCATTGACAACCCCTGCTGGGAAACAGTGTATATATGGGCATGTGGGCTACATTAATGGATGTTCTCCCCTAGCAGTATTCACATTTTCCTTATTTAATGACAGTAGCATATGAATGCCACGGTGGTGCAGCGGTAGCGTTGTCGCCTCACAACAAGAGGTTCTCCCATTCGATTCGTGACTGGAGTGCGGGGAGTGCCTTCTGTGTGGAGTCTGCATGTCCTCCCCATGGTTGGGTGACGTTCGAAAGACATGCGTAAATAGGCGTGCCATAGTTGAAGATTGGACATCGAGCTGGCACCTCGGCATTCCTGAAAATCTACTGCAAATCATTAGTGGACCGGAGTTCCATTGTGGCAACCCCCTAACCGGGAAAAGCCAAAAGACAAACAACTACAAATGACAGTAGCATTATACTCTATGTGCACTGTTCACATTCTGATGTTGTCAGGACTGTTGCAGGTCATCTCATCATCTTAGTTAAGGGTATCCCATCTCTCCTGACTATGTTTTCACATGAATCTGCATTTATGAATTGTCATATCAGTGCAATACCTCTCAGCTATACAGATTTTCACAGAATGTCCAGATTTTTGGCTTATGTTTTTGTTCTTTTTCTCATAAAATTATGGTTTTCTGGCAAATCAGTGGCAAATAATTGAGGGTTGAAGTCAGAAAATAATAACAGGTATTTGAATTTCAGACTTCAGACCCTTCAGAAAATTCATACTGATACAAAACAATGTTATTCTATCAACTTTCTATGTTTATAAGAGCAATATTTAAAAAGTGTCCCTATTTTGGGGCCTTTGTCCCCCCATTATTTATGGTTTAGTTCAGATTTGTTGATCTAAGAGGTTGAGAGGTATGCATGCCACCCTTCTTCAATCTGCTTTTTTTGACAATGCTTTGATGTGTACTCCCTTTGCACTTTTTTCCTTTTAATCTCCATGGATTCTGTTGCTCTACTATAACCTCCATAGCAACATCAGCTATCATTGTTACTTTCTCTTTCATTGCTCATTTTTCCATACACATATTTATTGTGCATCACATAATTATTATTTATTTATTTATATTTATTTAACATTTGTACACCAGGATAGTCTGGCTGGACAACTAGTGTCCTTTTTCAGCAGAGTCCTGGGGAGAAAAGCTCCATACAGAAACAGAATAATGAATTGTACATGATATAAGTAATAGGTTACAGAGCTTGCATGGTAAAGATAGTTATGCTGTAAAATAGTTAACAAGATTAAAATAGAAATTTGGGGTACAATTTATGAGCATAGCACTTTCATGGAATAGCATAGGTACAATATATGTGGAAGACATTATCATAGTAGAACATATTTACAATATATACAATATATACACAAAGCATCAGTCCAGCACAATATATGTTTGCTGCAGAGGCATAAGGAAGTAGAATCCTGTGGTGGGGTCATGCATTAGGAGGGGCTGCTGCAGTTGCATAAATGCTTGGTGTAGAGGAATGATTTAAGGAAGTTTTTGAATGTTGAGGTACAATTTTGTAGTCTGAGTTCAGGAGGCAGGGTGTTCCATATCTTTGCAACCTCGCTGGGGAAGAGGGATTCCTCAGAGCTGTTTTTACATGTGATGTTTACAATCAGAGCTTTGTTACTGGATCACAATTGTCTATCTGAGTTGTAGAAATTTAGCAGGCAAGTCAGGATAGGGGTTTTCTTGGGATAGTATAGGATTTGGTGGGCTAGACTGAGTTGGTGGTATTTTAATAAATTTGGAAATTCTAGCCAGTGTAATGCATGTAGGGACTGGCAGTGGTGGGACTGTGACTTAGCATTGGTTGCAAATCTGGCAATTTTGTTATAACATGTGAAAAGTTTGTTCAGGTCAGATTTATTTAGCTTTGTTAGCACTGGGGATGCATAGAGCAGTGTTGATAAGAGGTGAGTTCTGACTATGGCTATCCTAGACTCAGAGGTTAGGTACCTTTTGCTGTGATAGAGGGTCCCTAGTTGTGTTTTCTTTGGGTTTAGTATTAAGTGAGAATTATTTAGCCAATTTATGTCTCTGTGAAGGCTTCTCAAGCTTTTTGTTGAAGAAGTTGTAGGATGGATGCATAGCAGATTAGGGTTGTGTCATCAGCGTATTGGACTATTTCAGCTTTTATGGTTGCTAGGTGAATTTGGTTTGTAAAGATATTAAAAAGGAGGGGGTCAAGAATTGAACCTTATGGTACTCCAAGTATGAAAGGGAGTGGGGGGGATAAGAAGTTAAGCAATTTGACAGACTGAAGGCAGTTGTTTAGATAACTACTGAAGCAGAGTGGGGGTGAGGCTGTTGATGTTGAGTTCAGAGAGGCAAGTTAAGAGTTTATTATGGGAGACAGTTTCAAATGCTTTTGATAAGTCTAGAAAGGTAGCAGAGACTAGTTTGCCTTGGTTCCTATATGAGTTAATGATGTTAGTGAAGTTAATTAGGGCAGTGGTGGTGCTATGAGATGGACAGAAGCCATGCTGAGTTTTGGATAGTAGATTATTGGAGAGGAAGTAGGTGAGGAGATGGTGATGAATACACCTTTCTAGGACCTTTGATAGGGCTGACATGACTGCAATTGGTCAGTAGTTAGAGAGGTTAGAGGAGGGGATGCCTTTGTGAAGGGGAATGATGAATTAGGTTTTCCACAAGGATGGAATGGTGTTTTCAGTTATGGATCTATTTATTAGCAATGAGACAGGGTAGGCTATGGCCCTGGATGCTAACTGTAGCTATTCGGCGAGAAGGTTGTCTACAGCGAGAGTGGTAGGTTTGAGTTAGTTAAGAGTTTTTGGATGGTTGATACTGGTACTGGTTTGAGTGAGAAGGGGTGGAGTTTGTTTGGGTTTAGGGGATTGTGGGTGGGTTGGTGGGACTTGTATCATTTATGAGTTTTAGTATAGAGGATTTAAAATAGTTGTTGAAACTGGAGACTATGTCTAAGTTTCTGCATTCTATATTTGGTAGGGGTGTTGTGATTTTTCCGTGCTGCAGGATATTGTTCACTGCTGTCAAGAATTTTTGCATTTTTTTATTATGTTTCCCTTGTAGGGAGATGTAGTAGCTTTGTTTGTCTAACTTAATTTTTTTTTGCCTTATTTCTAAGTTCCAGGAAGGTTTGTCTAGTTATGGGTGTTTTATATTGGCGCCAGGTTTTCCAGGCTTTGTCCCTGTCCCTTGTGGTTTTCTGTAGCCGGGGACAGGGTTTCTACAAATTCTAATTGTTCTGATTGGGGCTAAATGGTTGAGGATGTTTAGAAATGTGGTGTTGAAGTATTCATCTGCTTTGTCTAGAGGGAGCACTTTGATGGATGACCAGTTGCAGTATTTTAAGGCTTCCAAGAATTGTTCTGTGGGGAAGTTTTTTTTGGGGAATGACTTTGTAGCAGGGTGGGAGAGTTATTAGGTTTGAGTTTATGTCTAAGGATAAAGGTGAGATTGTGGTCACTGAGAGAGATGTGTAGTGTTCTACATTGTTGGATGGTGTTGGGCTGGTTAGTAAGGATCCAGTCTAATATGAATTCCCTTTTTGTGGATTTATCAGTTTGTGTGGGTGATTGTATGAGTTGGGTGAAGTTATATGGATTGATATGGTTGGTGGGTGTTGGAGAGTGGATTGAGTTCCAGTCGATGTTAACATCACCTGGTAATAATGTTTCTTGGGGAAGAGTATGGGAAGCCCAATGAGGAAATGACTCTAGGGTGTGGACAGGTTTTCATCTGGGGGTATACAGACCCAGAGTAGCTTTAGTTGCTTGCGCTGGCTTAGGATACATTTAGCAATTAAAGTTTCTGCATTTTTGAAGGTTGGGCATTCTATTTGTAGGAGGTGGAGTTTTAAGTTAGTTTTGTAAAGTAGAGCAATACCATCACCTCTTTTGTGTGCTCTGTCTGTCCTTAAGATGTTATATCTGGGTGTGGTTATGGAGTTATCTTTGATATGAGGCTTAGGCCATGTCTCTGCAATGAGCATAATGTTAGGGTTATATAAAGAGATACTGGAGTGCAGTCCTTCTATTTTGTTCATAATACTGCGAATATTCAAGTTGAGTATTAATAAGTCGGTGGGATTATGTTTAAATGGAAAGTTGGAGTTGCATGTGTTTTTTGAGATTACTGCCGGGCCAGGATTGGGGTAAATATCACCTCCTCCTAGTAGTAACTGGGCAGCTAAGTTAGTAATAGTTTTAAGGTATAGTGTTATTAGGGAGTGGAACCTAAGACTTGGTTATTTTTTGGATTTACAGTTCTAATAGATAGGTGAGGAGATTTGAATGCAAGATTGGCTACGGATAAGTGGGGATGTCATTAATTGTTTGGGGGGTTAGTAGTGGTAAGGGGAAGCATGGGAGATTTGAAGTACCCATGTTTGCTTAGTGGGAAGTGGTAAGAGGTACTTATAGATGCCAAGGACAGAAATGTGAATAAGGAAGCTAGAAGTGGGGGGGTAATGAGGTATTGGGAATGGCGGGTGTGAGACATAGTGGTAGTGGTTAAGTTGCAAGAAAGGGGGTTTGTGTCCTAGATGAGGGTGTGGATAGAAAAGTATGTGAGTTGTTTTATAAGGATGGAGTGGTTGTTTTTTGAGGTAAGAGTGGGACGGAGATGAGGATATGGTTAATTAGTGATGTATGGTGTGACCTATTGTGGGATGTTGGGTATAGGCTTGACTGGAGTGTGATTGGATTGGGTATGGGTGTAGTTAAGGGTCAGGTGATATGGAGTAGGGATAAATGTGTGAGCAGTGGAGGCAGGTGGGAAATGGGGGCAGGGTAGGGGAGTGGATTGAGCCCAAGCATTAGCGAGAGTGAATGGGGTGGGGCTGCACCAAGTAGCGCAGGTAAGTGAAATAATCTGTGTGTTGGGGTCTTGAGTTTGAGAGCAGATAAAAATAACACTAGAGGTGCTCTAATAACTTTAAGAAGTAATCTTGGTGAACTTGTTGGTGTGACTTGCAAAAGCTACTATGGGTAGTCATGCACTGTCAAATTTTACCTGTGCTGCTCATATTTAACTCTGCCCATGAGATGATCTAACATGATATGACTATGGATTTGTGCTGTGGTCATGATCAGGGGATGCACATCATGCAAACTGGCCTGGCTGCATGCACATATGATTATAATTTGTACTCATCAGGCACACAATGTAAATAGTGTCAGTCTGAGCATGATCATGGACACATAATTTATGAATCCCCAAAGATTTTTTAGTGTTGTTCATTTCCTCCCTCTTCTACATACTGTGATGCTCTATTTATCCTGTTAATGAAATTATGACTAAACAAAAGAGCTCCTTGTTGAAATTTTGAAAACTGAAATGCTAGCAGACAGTCAAATTTAAATACAATTCAACAGAAATACATAATTGTACACACTTGCCTGCCTGGTTGCATGGTGTCAAAAACAAGAATGATGGAAAAGTTGTAGATGTATAAAGTTAAGTAAGGGTGGAAATTGGATGTTCAAGTTCAGAGGATAGATTTGTGTAACAAGTGAGGAAGGATAGGAGCGGAGGTGGAGATGGATGTTTATAAACAGGTCTAAATATGTTATGGCCTCTTTGGAATTGGTGTTTGGTGAATTCAGTGGCCATCTGCCTATGCCCAAGTGATCAGGATGTATGTTGAGCCATCTAGAGGTAGGCATTTTGAGTATAATAAAAATATTTATATTCAAAAATATATATATATATGTATGTATATAAAACAAAAACTTTCTTTAAGTGTATTTTTTTACAATTTGGATTTAAACCAGTTTAATGGCAGTCATGGGGGGAAACAGGGTGAGTGACTTGCATTTATTTTTAGAGTTTACGGGGGATAGCTTACATTGAAATTGTTGGTTAGTCTCAAGTGTTCTACCTCATTCTGTTTTAGTGGGAGTCAGTCCGTTTCCCTGTGGGTTAAGTGTAGATTCAACAGGTTTATGAAAGTCCACGTTTTCAGGTTCATCCTTTTGGGAAAATCAGTCCCCTGGAGTTGGTAGTGGTTAGACTGCCTTAGATTCTCTGCACTGAGCCTCAAAGCTTATTTCAGCAGGTATTTTACCTAGTATCTATGTTGCCCTGTAAGGTCTGTCCTGCACAATATTGCTGGTATTTGGCAGAGCCACTATTGCAGGTAAACAGTGGTTCTCTGCTCATGTGGGCAGTCCTGGTTCAGGGAGGCAGATGAGCCAATATAGATGCACTGAAGCATTTTTTGGGATGGTAACCATAGGGCTGGGTCATGTATTGGTAGTGATTGTGCAGGCTTCTTGTTTTCCTGAATCACCTGAGTGAGTCCCCTACTCTCTGGAAGCTAGGATAGGCAATGTAGAAGGAGTTAGTGTAGGTTTCCTTTTGTCTCCTGTTTGTTTATGGTAATCAGAGAGGTTTTCCTTCTCCTCATGTTTGTGTGTGGTAATGAGTGTGGATAGGGGCCCTCATATATGTCAAGTTGGGGGCCCCCTAGGCACTTCCAGTCTAAGTCTCACCATGTCATTGCTAACTCTCCTAAGCAAGCTTTTAGTTAAAGTTGTAGTATTTTATAAGTAGTGTGCAGAGGATGAACTGTAGCTACAATGGTCTTACATTACAACAGGCCTGTGTTGGCTCGTCTCACTGGAGGACATTCACAGTTACCAGCATTTAGTTACAACATTGGTACATTACAACTGTAAGTACAGGTCTGGACTCAGGTGAAGCGGTGCACTAGGCACTGCCTGACGTTTCATGTCCTTCGTGCATACACACACACACGCGCGCGCGCGCACGCACGCACACACATGCATGCAAACACAGACGGACACACATGCATTCTCCAGTGCCCCCATTTTTCCTGACCATCTTGAGGTCCCCACAGCATGCACATTACTTTTTTTAATATTTTGCCCTCCTCTTCCACTTTTTCAAGAAACCATGACTTTTTAAATGTTCTGAAGTACATTTTTTCTTTTTTTCTTTTTACAAAGCCATTTTATCTAATGATGGCTTCACCAAAAATTATGATTGAGGAAGGAAAGTCACACACACACACACACACACACACACACACACACACACACACACACACAAACACACACACACACACACACACACACACACACACACACACACACACACACACACACACACACACACACACTGCATGTTCACCATCAGGGAAAAGGATGGGATTCCATTTTACCTGCTGCATGGTTTTTGAGGCACTAACACAAACAGACATGAAGGGTATGCAGACCCCACATAGCCAAAAAATCAGCCTGTGCAAAGAACTGTGAAATAGCAATGCTACTCACAGTACCACAGTGGCACTAAACAGTTGCTTTCACACATCTTTTTTCTACCAAACCACCAAAAATAGCCACCTATCTTGTGCATAGTCTGTTTGTGAGGGTAAGTGAAAGAAAATATGGCCAACTTGTTACTTAGCATAGTCTGTTTGTGATGGTAAGTGAAAGAAAATATGGCCAACGTATTACTTTTAAATACACCACAACCACCACCACCCCATACATGCACACACAAGCATAATGGCAATGCTGATTGTGCTAGAAAGTGAAATAAATGATAGCCAGCTCACTTTTCTTATTCTGCAATGCACACACGCACACACACACAAACACACACACACACAAAATAGCAATGCTAGTTTTGCACTTATTTCATCAAATAGCAATACATTGTGCAACACTGGTACTGCGACTCCAGATCAGTGACTATTGTTTAGCAGTCATCAAACAGCAGCAGGATAAATTACTTTTATTTACCTCATTGAGGATTAATGCATACCTGCCACTGTTCCTAATTTCATAAACTGTCCCTGCTTCTGCCTCATAATTTTGATCCGTCTCTCATAAAAAGTTTGATTTGCTAGTAAATCATTCGGGATTACATGCAGTCAGTAAATTTAGAAATCAGGGTTTCGTATTTATTGTCCAGAAAATACATGTTGATGCAAAATGTGTTCCATTAACATTTTAAGTGAATTAGTGTAATATTCAAAGTGTTCCTGATTTTGAGTCTTTATGCTGCCATTGGCCCAAAATTCTTGAGCAGAGAAGTGGTGTTTTGTCAGTATTTATAAAACTCCCTGAAAGAGAAAACTGTCAATGAAAATTGGAAGCATCAGCTGCACTTAAAATCCAGCTTATGCACTGAGATTAGTGACATTGGGCTGCTGACCTCTAATGGTTACCTTGCACATTTATTCACTGATTATTAGCTTTATCCTAAAAGTATCACATCACAACTCTGTTTTGGTTAAAGAGCATAACTGGAAAACTAATACAGTTTTTTCTCTACTCATTTTTCCAGCGGGCAGCAACTTTTGTGGGGCCTCCACACATTCATGGATGACTATGCCCCCCCCCCCCCAGTGCAGCCACAAGTATTGCAGGCACCTAAAACTGGCTATGATAATTTTCATGGAGAAAAGGTCCACCAGCAGGTGGACATTCAAGGGTAAGTCAAGGGCACTATGTCAGTGGTAAAATATTTAATGAAATTGTAAAGCCTGTTACTTGACAAAAATTGTTACTATAACCAAAAATATCCTTAAATTTGAAAGGAGATATAAATAAGAGTTATTAAATACCTGGTTTAAGTACACAAGACTACTTTGCTAACTTTTGTTGGTTTGACACACGATACAAAATATCAAAATAACTTGCTGTGGTTGGGGCCAACCCATGACTGCAGGGCTCACTGGTGCCAAAAGTCACCTATGACCCAGGTTAAATGAGCTATAGGCAGCGTTAGGCACTCCACAGAAGCACTTATAGTCTTAGGTTTTTGCAAAAGCACTTATAGATAGAGGTTCTGTCTCTAATGAGTGAGGCTCAAAGAATTCACTGATTTATAGCAATAATCTCATGCACTTTATCAGATCAGAATTAATTTTATATATATATATATCTATGTGGCTTCCCTTTAGAATCCTGAAAAACTGAAATATCGAATTTCAGTTTACCAAGATTCTAATCTCGAATGCTCGGAATCGTGAAACACCAGAAGTGCGAAATTCGTAATCCCGAAGTTCAGAGCTTCTGGTGTTGCAGTGTATGAATGGATGTAAGTGCAGGTAAGTTTGTATGAGTGTGTAGGTTATGTGCTGTAGTGTATGTTAGTGTGTGTTTTGGTTGTGATGTGTGTGTGCAAGGGGCTGTGAAATGTGTTGGTGTGAGTTGCCTTTGTGTGTGTGATTGTGCTGTCTTGGAGTTAGAATATATAAGTAGGGGGTGTGGGGGTGCAAGGTGGCGAAGTCCCCCTGCTTGCTTCTAGTGTAGGTTAGCTTTGTTTGTGGATGGGGGACAATTGTGTGTATTTGAGTGTGTGTATGTAAGTGTCGGGATTTTGAATTTCACAGTTATGGGCATTCGGGATTGTGGTGTTTCGGCTTTATGATCTAGATATTCTGAAATTCGGTATTTCAGAATTTTGAGATTATAAAGTGAACCTATATATATCTAAATATATATATATATATATATATATATATATATATATATATATATATATATATATATTTATGGGTCTAGGACACATGCTCAATTTGCATATGTCCGAATCACAAAACATCGAACACACATACACGAAGCACTTAACATCAAAAAGTGCTTCCGTGTATGCGTAGTTCAAAAAAAAATTCTTTATTTCTGCAGGGGGGCTTCACCCCCCTGCACCCCCCACATCCCCCCACATTATTATTTTCACTCCGAGATCTCACTGCAGTGGGGAAAAGGGAATTTTCCCTTACCCACACTGTAGTCCAATCTATGAAACAGGCACACATACATTGAAGCGCTTGTCGATGTTAAGCACTTTTGTGTATGTGTGTTCGATGTTTTGTGATTCGGACACATGCTAGTTGAGCATGTGTCCAGATCCCATATATATATATATATATATATATATATATATATATATATATATATATATATATATATATAAGAGAGAGAGAAATATACAGATATATGAATCCCTGGTATTTTACCGAATTGCAGTTTAGTTGAATGGAACAGGATCTGAGATTTAATGTTGAGTTCTTGTTTGATTGAATGTTGTTTTGGGTTAATTATTTGTTTTTGTAATGTGTTAAACAGGCCTCTGAGTGTATGCTTGTGTGTGTGTGTGTGTGTGTGTGTGTGTGTGTGTGTGTGTGTGTGTGTGTGTGTGTGTGTGTGTGTGTGTGTGTGTGTACACACACACATGTGTGTGTGTATATATATATATATATATATATATATATATATATCTATATATATATATATAGATATATATATATATATATATATATATATATATATATATATATATATATATATATATATATATATACCTGGTAAAATTCTGTCTTTGGGAGAAGGTAGGTCTCGATGAAACACATATCAGATTAACAGGATGTACTTGTGGAGGCCAAAACAACACCTCAAAGATGAACTCAATAATTTTTATTACGTACAGATTCTCCAGTTCAGTGAAAGATGAGCATGCTATGCATTATGGAAGTGCTTTTGTTCGCATTTCACCGAGCACTACAGTCTCCCAAAGAAGGAATTTTACTAAGTTAGTACTTAACTTATTTCTTTTTGATAGTGTTTAGTCAAATATATATATATATATATATATATATATATATATATATATATATATATATATATATATATATTTGTATGCACACAAACCTGGAAACACAAATTGGAACCAGGGATATATAATGAACCAAGAAACACAAAATCCTGTAGGGAGGAGCAATCACAATTCTGATAGCAATATCACAACTTCAAAAAATTAACCAAACTTTAAAGCTCAAATACGTTATTCATGGTTAAGCACTTTTGTCCCTTAAATTACAGAGGCTTCCTCAGAACTAAATTCAAGTAGACTAAATATGCCTTTAAATAGTGAAATTAAAAAGTGTAGCCAACTACCAATAAAACAATTAAACCTTGATTGAAATGCAATATAAAAAAACTTATTAGAGGTAAAAGTACACAGATACCTATGTATAACAAGTACATATAAAATATAGATATATGTGTATAAAAAATAATATATATTAAAAATAATAATAAAAATACTTTGAATAGCCAATTACACTTCCAATGTTTTTAACTTTAAAACCAGATTGATGGAACAACATTAATATAATCTTGCAAATGCACAGCATTGAATTTATGCTGCCATTTCAATTCACTTTTATTCACGTGCTCATCAGTTATAAAACCACAGCCGCGGTGGTGCAGTGGTTAGCATTGTCGCCCCACAGCAAAAGGCTCTCCCGTTCAATTCTTGGCTGGAGCGGCTTCTGTGTGGAGTCTGCATGTCTTCCCCATGGTCGAGTGACATCTAAAGACATGCAGGTAGGTGCATGTGTGGATGGGTGTGCCTTCTTTGAAGTTTGGGCGTTGAGCTGGCAACTTGGCACCATACAAATCCACTGTCAATCATTAGCGGACCGGAGTTCCGCTGTGCCGACCCCTAACCAGGAAAAGCTGAAAGAGTACAATCGGTTATAAAACCACGCAAATCTTTTTTAACTTGTTCTATAACAATAAATTTGAATTAATGCAATGGATACTCTAAAATATCTCTATACAGAACATGTGTTTTTACACTTCTAGATATATAAAAAATGTTCACAGATTCTTTCTTTAAGCTTCATGGATGTTTTGCCAACATAAAATGCAGGGCATGAGACACAGCAGGCTAGATAAACCACTTGAGAGGACTCATGTATAATATCCGTTACTTTTATATGTCCTTTCTCTAATAAGGACATTACCCTTTTACATAATATGTGAGCATTGAGAACAGTGCCCACATTTAAACATACCCAGTGTCCTACTCATACTGGTATTGTACTGTTCTAGTAAATTTTAAAGGATCTGTCATTTTTATACACTGCATGGGGCTTATCGCCAAGTAAGTTAAATAACTGACTGTCAGTGGAAAAAATGACCCAATTCTTCTTTAATATGTAAAAAATATTGTAGCTGTCGAAAGAAAAAGTTGAAATAATCTATTTTCGTTTTTCTGTATTATTAGGTAACACATTTGTTGCACTATTAAAAGTGTTACTGTCATGCCTGTCTCTATCCACTGGTCTAGCTAGTAAGGGTGTACACACTACATGGGTTCTTTTATGCAACACTTGGTCCTTAATTTTTAATGAAAAGTCCATGTATATATCTAATAACACATTGCATTCCTTAATTAATGTATTTTTGCCTGAAACCATCCTAGCTAGTCTCACTAACTGGCCCTTCACTACGGCCTTTTTCTGATGTTTAGTATGCCAGCTACAATAGTGAAGACAGGTGTTTGAAAATATGGGCTTTCTATAAACATTTGACATAAAACATAATTTGTTAATTCAACATCCAGAAAAAATATTTTCTCCAAATTGTATTTATGGGAGAGGCTTAAAAAATCAGTGGTGTTATTAATATAACTAACAAACTCTACAAGTTTATCATCTCTGTCTGTCCATAAAATAAAATATCATCCAAAAAGTGGGTATAATACAACCAAGGGATTTGATACATGCTATAAAAAATGCATTTAGACTCCCAATGGCCTATAACAAGATTTGGAAAACTGGGGGCCGAAACTGCCCCCATAGCAACACCAGTACTCTGCCTGAAGTATTGGCCCTCAGAATTATGAAATTGTTTGTTAACAACAAATCCATAAGACTAGTGGCTAAATTCACTCTATCTGCTAATAACTGACCTATATCAAATAAAATCTCTTTGAACCGTGCTAATCCCCCAACATGCAGAATCACAGAATACAAATTAATAACATATATAGCTACAAATAAGCAATTTTCATCAAAGGTCAAATCATTGATTATAATTAAAAACTGCCAAGAGTCTCTGCAAATCTGAGGTAGCTTTTGAATGGAAGCTTTCAGCATCTAATCCAGACATTTTGCTATATAGTGGGTCTTTGATCTATTGGAGTCCACTGTAGGTCTAAAAAGAGACACTGCTAAACATTTATCACACAATAATTCTTTAAAGAAAAGAAAAGGGGAAGATAGAAAAGTAGTGAAATGGGGAGCAAGCAGGGGGAAAAATAAAGTGAAAGGAAGGTAGGAATGTGCAAGAAAGGTGTAGGTAAGAACCATAACTATCCATTTTCTTCAACAGTAACAACTGGGGACGTGTGCACATTTTTAGCTGTATTTAGACTGTCACCTCCAGAGAGGGGTGACCACAATCAAATTCTGTTGTGAAGTCAGTTGGACCATCTACGAAATGAAGAGCTATGTATGGGATGATTTTTTTTTAGGGACAGGGAGAGTGGAATGTTGGGGAAGGGACATAGGCAAGTCTGGGACAGGGAAGTTGGACAAGTGAGGAAGCATTTGCAGACAGATAAGACATACAAGACAAGGACAGAGTTGGTGAAGGACACAAGAGGGGGTGAACACCTTGGCTGGGGTGGGGGTTTGGGAATCGCAAACCTATGGATGTTATGTTGGTGACAGTGAGACTCAAGTCCACACCCACTGGACTGTCATCACTGTCACCTCACTGTGCCGATGGCTAATGTGTCTGATGTCTGCATCTCCTTGTGTTATTAAATATGACATGGAGAGCAGTGTCTCCACTTGGCGTAGGCATGCACCAATTTTGCGACGCACCAAACCTGGCAGTTCATCTTTCTGCAAATAATGTACTATATTCTGATACATTTTACTTAAAACAATAACAAATGTTAACAAATGTTAATAAATAAGCAAAAAAATGCACTGTGAGAGGACGAAATGCACCGGACAACCGAGAACCAAAAACCAGCTTTAATACACGTTAAACGTTTGACAAACAACACGTTTTTCGTCACAAAAATCAGACTTCATCAGACAAGTAATACAATGACTAACACCCATATATATATGCTGACCATTCATTTAAAATAACCAATAAAAAACAATTCAACAGTGCTCATGAATATGAATGAGTGTAAATGAACTTGGAATACATAACATTTGGAAAAATCGAAATACAATACTATAATTCACAAAGATATAAATGTGACTACATTGAGATGTAGGATAATATATGTAATGATGAATCAAGTGCCTTATAATAAAAACTGATTTATGATAACAAACTGATTATTTATACTCATTAAAAAACACACAATGAAGTGTTATAATAATATACTTCAAACAGCAATCCTCCCATCTAGTGGTCAAAACCTGAATACCCTAGAATATCATCATAGATATTGTACTCAGTCAATGAATAATGAATAATGAATAATGAATATACTATAATATATATATATATAAATATTTAATATAAAATATATAATATAAAATATATAATGAACCATAATAATGTAAATATAAATATATGACAACCATAAATATATAAATATAATAATAGTATAAATACATAAATACACAAATAATGAGTAATTTCATGTAATGAATATTATAAAAAACTTGTTCATATACATATAAAACCATAAATGTAAAACCTGTGAATTGTAAAACAATAACGCAGTAAATTTGTTAAAAATATAATAATGCAATGTAAAATAGAGACAAAATCTGTGTATATATATATATATATATATATATATATATATATATATATATATATATATATATATATATAGATATACAGGCATGAAACATATACCATATAACATAAATTTTAATTTGAACAAATATGTATATATGAAAATGTGTATGACCCTGTAACAAACCCATGTGTAAATTGGTGGAGAAATGGTATAATCTAAAAAATTAACTGTTAAAATGTATTAATTATATGTACATAAATAAACAAATAAATAAATAAAGTAACATGAAGGGAAATAGGTGTTACAATTTAGCTGCCCTTAATTTTAAAACTGGGGCCAGGGAGATATTGTCGTTCAACCCAGGAAATGTATTTGCCTCCAGGACAATTTGCCAAAATAATTCCTTGTATTCTATCTGAGTCTCCCAAAGGCCACCTCTTTCATCCTTCACCACTTCCTCTAAAATGAAAAATGTATATTTCGCCAAGGGACAGATATTCAAATGTTTGTATAATGCATTATGTTCTTTCTTGTTTTTGATATCATTCAGGTGTTCATAAATCCTTCTTTTGATCTTCCTCTCAGTCTTCCCTATATAGAAGGCCAAGCAGATATCGCATAATGCAATATACACAACTCCAAAGGAATTACAATTACTATGTGTTTTGCCCACAATCTCTTTCTCTCTTGCTTGAATAAAAATTTTTTGTGAATTTATCATAAATGAGCATTGTGAACACATTCCACAAGGATAGGTACCCTTAATTTTGGTACTTTTCTTGTTTGCCCTATATTGAGTTGTCAGCCAATCTTTTATATTACGTCCCCTTCTAAAGATGATATTAAAAGAATCAGTCGACTTGTTGAAATTCAAGTCTGTAATATTGAGGAATTTCTCCCATTCCTTAGAGAACACTTGTTTTACAATACCTGCATCACCACTATAGTCAGTAACAAATGATTGAATATACGTTTTGTCTTTCTTCTTGTCTTCTGTAAAGTCAGATGCTTGAATGTTAACACCAATAGGGGGGGTTGTTGTAGCTCAATATAGGTGCAAATCTATCTTTTCTCCCTTGTATAACTTCTATTTTGATATGGTTACAAAAATCCACAGGATAACCTCTATCCAAAAACATATTAACTAAGAAATCCATTTCATCACTGAAATCTTGATTATTGGAAGTCATTCTTGAGATCCTGACCATTTGGCCCTTTACAATACTTTTCTTCTGGTGTAAAGGGTGTCCACTTTTATAGTGTAAATAGGAGTTGGAAAAAGTTTTTTTCCTATACACTTTTGACTTAAAATTGTCTCCTTCTTTTTCTAACGTGATATCTAAATAGTTGATGCTATGTACATTTATATCATGGGTAAATTTTAAGAAAGTGGTAGTCTGGTTAATGTACTGAATTAAATAATTTAACTTGTCGATACTATCCTTCCAAAATATAATGATGTCATCAAGAAAACGTTTATATAAAACCCAACAATCTTTGTAACTACCATTATAGATATATTTTTCTTCCCATGTATTTAAAACCATATTGGCGTATATTGGAGCACACCTTGCTCCCATAGCCACCCCACTTATTTGATGAAAATATTCGCCTTGAAAAAATAAATAGTTGTGTTTCAAAACTAATTCCATTAAATTTACACAAACAAGGATTTCATTGTCTTTTAATAAATTGAAGGATCTTATAGCTTCTTCGAACCATTCAATTCCTATGTTATGAGGTATTAATCCAAACAAATCTGTAACATCTATAGCCACAAAGATGATATCGTTCGTGTTGGTGATGTTCTTCACTTTTCCCAAAAAGTTCCATGAGTCTTTTAAGTATGATGTTCCTCTAAACATTAAATCTTTTAACTTAGTATCAATGTATTTAGCTAAAGGAGAAATGACTGAACCTTCTGCTGCCACTATGGGTCATAGGGGAGGATCTGCACTATTTTTGTGTACTTTGGGAATGCCAAAAATTGAAGGAATTTTTGGTTTACTATTGTATAAGAATTCAAACATGCTATAATCAATGAGTCCTTCCAAAAATAGATCATATAGTGTTGTATAAATTCTTTTATAACCAATATTGATCTCATTAATGGAAATATTGTCATACTTAGACTCATCTAGTAATAAATTAAACATTTTACCTTCATATATAATAGAACTCATAAGTACCAACCCTCCCCCTTTATCTGGTTTCATGATCCTTAAGTTGGGATTTTCTTTTAACCTCTTGAGTAATGAAAGTTCATTTACTGTAGGATTAGGAGCAAATTGGTTAATCTTAACTGCTTTTCTTAATTCATTCTCTATAATATTTTCAAAATTCTTTAATTGTGGATGCATGGGGGGATTCCATGTACTTTTTTTCTTTAATTCCTTAGAATTATCAACTTCCCCCAGGATATCACCACAAATTAACTCAAGGTTCATTTTCCTCAAAAACATCTTAACATCAATAATCATTCTAGTGATATCACATTTTGTTCTTGGTACAAAATTGAGTCCCTTAGAAAACAGCTCAAAATAAATCTCATCAATTTCAAGTTCTGTAACATTTTGTTCTTGGTACAAAATTGAGTCCCTTAGAAAACAGCTCAAAATAAATCTCATCAATTTCAAGTTCTGTATAGTTAAAAATGTTAACAAATTTACTACGTTATTGTTTTACAATTCACAGGCTTTACATTTATGGTTTTATATGTATATGAACAAGTTTTTTATAATATTCATTACATGAAATTACTCATTATTTATGTATTTATGTATTTATACTATTACTATATTTATATATTTATGGTTGTCATATATTTATATTTACATTATTATGGTTCATTATATATTTTATATTATATATTTTATATTAAATATTTATATATATATTATAGTATATTCATTATTCATTATTCATTATTCATTGACTGAGTACAATATCTACGATGATATTCTAGGGTATTCAGGTTTTGACCACTAGATGGGAGGATTGCTGTTTGAAGTATATTATTATAACACTTCATTGTGTGTTTTTTAATGAGTATAAATAATCAGTTTTTTATCATAAATCAGTTTTTATTATAAGGCATTTGATTCATCATTACATATATTATCCTACATTTCAATGTAGTTACATTTATATCTTTGTGAATTATAGTATTTTATTTCGATTTTTCCAAATGTTATGTATTCCAAGTTCATTTACACTCATTCATATTCATGAGCACTGTTGAATTGTTTTTTATTGGTTATTTTAAATGAATGGTCAGCATATATATATATGGGTGTTAGTCATTGTATTACTTGTCTGATGAAGTCTGATTTTTGTGACGAAAAATGTGTTGTTTGTCAAACGTTTAACGTGTATTAAAGCTGTTTTTTTCTCGGTTGCCCGGTGCATTTCATCCTCTCACAGTGCATTTTTTTGCTTATTGGTTTCTTGGTTGCACTGCACTTTGTTTATTGTTTAAATGTTAATAAATACCTTTATTATGTTGAATACTACCCTGTTGTTAACACAGACACACTATACTACAAATCAGTTTGCATCCAGCAATCATTCATGGTTGCATATATTGAACATATGCATGTTATGTACACAATGTTTGCATTTGACAGCAGGCCATCTGAGGCACAGGTATAGAGGTCTGCTCTTCCACTGCTATCATTATGAATACGTAACACTACTGAATTTTATTGATGACAAGCTAAAACATTATTATAAAGAGCTGCCCTTAAATTTTGGGAGTGTGTTAATGCAATGCTGTGCTTTCCATTTGGAATACAGCATAATGCCATCACTCTTTCCTTTTACACTTTATAGATGCAGGTTCACTGTTATAATGCTAACAATCTGCAGCATGCTCTTGGTGTCCCTGGTGTATAGGTCATAATTTACATTGCAATATTTATGTCAACTTAAACCTATACTGTATAGTTTGGAAGTGAGGTTTACTAAATGACAACCCTGGTGTACTCTATAATACTGGAATGTTGTTTTACTAAATATACTAATGCATGCATAATCTTGCATTAAATTGGACAAATGCATGGTCAAAGTGATGCAAGTGTTTATCACAATAAGTTTCATTTACTCCTAATGCTAAAAAGACAGTACTGTTTTGAAGCATACATACCACTTGCATCTCGCATCCTTCTCAATCTTCCCTTATAGGCACATACATTTAGTGTTCACTCTGCATTGGCTGTGGGGACATATAAACACATTAAGATCAGCAATCAGAAACAGATGCAGCTGATTCATCATTCAAGCAGTGCCTGTAAATGATGCTCACACATCTGTGGAGTGCCGTCAGTCCTACATTCATCCATCCAATGATTGAGGATATCCCTCTTCCTCATCCTAGGGTCTCAATAGTGATTTTGACACTGTTCGCCAGTGTGGGGGATACCGGTAATACTGGACAAATCCCAGGCCAAACAATTCCAGCCATCCGATTTGTAATCTGATCCATGATAATATTCCTGCAACAGCCGGGGACCATAATCATTCACTAGGAGTCCAACAAACACTTTCACTAGGAGTCCAACAAACACTTCGGACTCCTGCACACCCCATGTTTGAGCTCAAAATCTTGAAATTTCATCCTGAATGCCAGTCGTGTAATGCAGACTAACAGCAATGTATAATGTCGTTTCCCACCAATTACATTTATAACAGATACTGACAATGCAGAACATTGCGATCTGCATCATTTGAAAAATGTGTGTTCTGCTTAACATCATGCAAATACAGGCAATGTGTATGCGCAAAGCTAAATATGCACAATATGTGAAATAATACAGATATTAATAAGAAAACTACACAACTGACATAATATGACTGTCTCATCCATTAGGACAATAACTATGATATAGGAAATATTAGGTCAACTACTATAATTTATCATGTGAAGTGGGACACAATTAAAAAAAGGACAGGATTCTGTGGTATTAGAACTCTGGACCTTAGCTATAGAAGCCTACACTCACAGTTGTTCCCACAACAAGAATGAAAAGATAGCTATCTAGACTTCATTTCATTGCTAGCTATTACAAGGTCACATTACAAAAAAAGGCTGCAGTACTTGTATTCTAACCCAGGACCATCTGAACTTAAGATTGGCACTTAACTCCTTATGCCACAGAAGTTATACCAGCTGTGACCACATTTGTATTCATTGTAAGGTTCATATAGGCTCAAAATGTAAGAAAAAAACATGCAGAAACAGAAATCAATGTATGATATATACAGTACAATTTTAGTACACAGGGAATATGCTTACATACATCTGCCATTCTTATGACATGGCCTTCTTTTCAAGCAATGTGAGAGGTACAGAGGACATAGAATAGGCCAAAAGTATAATGTTGTGTGCTAACTATGTACACATGTTTCATGGAAAGATCTTACGATAATACTTTTAGCATTTCACTGTTGTTTGGTTAACAACATTGTTCCTTACCCTGTTATTTAGTTTTTTGTTTTGTTTTTTTTTTTTGGGGGGGGTAATGATGTCCTGTTATGGCACAAGCTAGAGTAGACTGTTATGTTGGGTGGGTGGGTGACATAGTACAGTATCTGTAAAGGCACAATCAAGAATATATTACTGTTGTTACTGTCTTAGTTTTGTACCCAACCTTGTTATTTACTGGCCACTGTTGAAGCTTTACAGTTTAATCCACTGTTGAACATTGGGAGCCTTCCTTTACTGCATTATCTGTACAACAATTTATTTGCACTTATGTGTGATCTTTATATGTGTTATCATTATTTTGTATTTTAGTAAACGATATGCCGCCTAGATGTAGGCCACCATTCTCTAAGGCTGAAAATGTCCTGGTTATAGATGCACTCAGACAACACCATGAAGTCCTGCTGTCAAGATACTGGGCAAGAATGGTCGAATGTGCAGAACTCTGGGATGACATTGTCCAAAATATCAACGGGGTTGGCCAAGAGAGTCGCACATATGAGCAGGTGCATCACAGAGCTACTGATATGATTCATGCAGCCAGGAGGCATGCAGCTGAAGTGGCACACATGTGATCATCAGGTCACCAGTGGTGGGCCTGCAGCAGAACAACCCCTCACCACCACCATGGAATCCCTGGTAAATATTGCCACTCAGGAAAGCTCCCAGCAGTCCATCAGCCAGTATGTTCTTGACATGGGTGCCACTCCTGCATCTCAGGAGGGACTTCCAGGTAAGCTTTGTTAGATCATCAGTAAAATACTGTTACAGTCATTCTGTAATAGTGTATATAGTTTTAATGTGTGGCAGGTTGCTTTTTTGGTGGGGGTAATTAAGATAGCTGCAGTTTTCAGGTCCTTTTGTTGCCACAGAGGAATTCCTGGCAAACATCTCCACACAGGACAGCTCCCAGCAATTCTTGAGCCAATATGTTCTGGAGGTGGGTGCCACTCAGCATCACGTGAGAAGCTTCCAGGTATGGTTTGTCACATTATCATTAAATTTGTGCTGCATTCTGTCAGAAGTGTAGTTGTATCAAGCCGTATTTCTGTTGGGTGGAGGTATTTCAGATAGCTACAGTATTATACTTATTTTAAGGCTGTCAGACACATTCCTGATAAAATTTCTTTGACCGTACATATAGACGAGTAAAAGTATTAACCCCTGTTGTACTGTTAAATGTGTGGTGCTGTTACATAATGTCTTCCTTTACTTTTCCCTGGACTGTCAGGAATTCACTGCCCAAGGGCTGCAGCAATATGTAAGTCCAAAAATTTTTGGTCTGTATGGTGTGTGTATCTATCTATCTATCTATATATATATATATATATATATATATATATATATATATATATATATATATATATATATATATATATATATATATTCCCACATGTCTGATAAAGTGTCCTCTCAGCCCTGCTGTATGTATTGCTGTACTGTCTACATACCTGCCCACTGCAAAAACTTTGCTGAATGTCAAGATTTTTTACTCATATTTCTGGCTCATATTTATGATCATTGTAATTGACTGACAAATCACTGACAAATAATTAATGATTGCAGAAATATGACACAGATCTTGCATTCATACTGCACACCCTTCAGAAATGTGGTGAAGGAAACCCTGTTATTCTATCAACTCTCTGGGATTGTAGGAACATTATGTTACATTTGTCCCTATTCTTGAGCCTTTGTCCACCCACTATTTATGGCTTTGTCCAGACTTATTGCTGTAAGTGGTTGATAGGTTTAAATGTCTGAAATAGTGACAGCAGTCTGAATTGCTTAACATGTATTGCAGCATAATAGTGCAGGCATTAATGTCATCCTGCTTTTCTTCCTTTTATCACAGGTAAACATGGAAGTGGTACTGTGTTCACTGCGCCACCTGCTGTCAATGTATCATCAGATTCTGATGATGATGGTGGCCAAAGTGAGGCATAGTTGGGGGTTGCAGAGGCTGAATCTGACACAGAAGTTGACATCTAGCACTCCCATCAGGATCCCCAGACACAGCCAGTATGCCTACACATACCCAGTCCACTGAGGCCACAGATACTGGACAGTTGAAGGGTGAGGACAAAGACTGGTGAAGTGTGGCTACCACAGCTTCAGTGCCTGTTGAGACTGTTCATAGCCAAACTGTTAGCAAGGTGCCACAGAGGCGGATTGATAGGGATGCTCAGAGGAGGACTGCTGTCCCTCCACCACCTGGTGCAAGTGTCTCTTCACATGTTACTCAATGTATGTTTAGGGCCATAATGGAGGCATAAGCACATTCAAAATATCACTCCAGAAGAATGCTCAGAATTCTAGATGCAGCACAGCCTGACATCTGTGACTGCCTTCACTGTGTTGTTGATGCACTGGATCAGTTCAATAACACATATGAATGGAATGTGTCCATGAGGGAGCACAAAGTATCTGTCATGGAGTGCACATTGCCTGTGATGGAACATCTGCTGGGAGGAGAACATCAACCTCATGGGCATAGGTCAACAACTACATCTGCTGAGAGCCAATGTAGCCATGTCCACTCTACCTCTCATAGTGGCAGTACATCCACTGCTCCATCAGAGAGTGTGCTGTCCATACCCAGCCGTAGCAGGCCATGGGGTCATAGTCCAGGGTATTCCCGTGAAGGGAGCATGTCCAGAAGACATCGGTCACCTTCAGGTAGTAGCATAGCATCTGACCTTGGTCATGGAGGTGCTGGTGCAACTCCTGGCAGAGCCAGTTCTCATGTTCCAGGGTGGAGACGATGAACTGTCAGCTCTACCATGCATGACTCACAGCTGTCTAACATACAGACATGTAAGGTTAACACTGAGCTTAACTGTGTTAATGCCAACACTCACACACCAGTGTCACATTGAGGGCACCTACAAACACACACACACCATTTACATGGTCCATCTTGCCTGCTTCTCTTGCTTACTCTCACACACACACACACACACACACACACACACACACACACACACACACACACACACACACACACACACACACACACACACACACACACACACACACACACACGCCTTTTGTGTCAGCCTAGGCTTCCTTCCCTCTGCCCCACAACACCCTGTGCAAGTGGTAATGACTGTGCCAAATCCCTGTCATCTATCTTTTGGATTCAGATATACTAAAGCTATGTGTCTGATGCACAGGGTGACTACCTACATTAATATATATTTTATATCTCCATTTGTGCTGTTGGCCTTATAATTGTACCTGTCAGTTATATTATACTTAGCCACTTAGACAGTTGCTAGCATAATAATTCCTCTACTTTCTAATTGATGTTTTTGTAAGCCTTGTGAAGTCAGTCAATGAAATGTGTCTCATTAATATCATTAATATATCCAACCTTCTCTTTAAGGATTGCTTAGTGCAAACGTATGTTTACACATCCAAAGGCAACCCATCAGATTCTGAGTTCTGGATTGTAAGTCAGCACTGCAGACAAATCTCATCAGAACAGTAATATAGTCTCATTTTTTTAGACATCAACATAGGTTCTGAGGTTCATAGGCTGTGACTGGGGTATTGGCCTGATGGTGTTTAGAGAGGTAGCTGATACATCACAATATAATATGCAATGGCAGATATAATGCATGGCCATGATTCTTCTAGCAAGGAACCCCCATGTCCAGATGAAAATCTGCAGTGATCCATGGAAGATAACAATTTCACATCAAGTCAGGCGGCCTGTACTTAAACAGGTTAATGAAGTTATCGAAGGTCCTCTGCTTGACATGGATTGGAAGCCTAGTGCAGGGGACTGACAACCTTCGAGAGATGTATGTGTGTGTGTTCAGCATGTCCTATGTATGTCATAATTTACATTGAGGTCCCTGGAACAGGTGATTGTAGTCCAATATGATGTAAAGATGTGCAGTATATTCATCCCATTTGGGCCACAGACAGCCATATAATGCATACATAATCTGCCTCAAAGATATATATATATATATATATATATATATATATATATATATATATATATATATATATATAAAATATTGCATACAGTGACAGCTACTTCATTCTGCCCCCAGAAGACACATGTTGGATACCTTCTGATGGTTTATTACTCAGAAATGTCTGACGTCTGTCACTTGCTGCAGGTGTCTGGGACAATACATATCAAAGGGAGGATTATATTCATTAATAGGGCTGAAGAGGGATTACTATAGGGGATTGATAACATAAATTGTTCTCAATATAATGCCTTTGCTAATCAGATGTAAGATGTAGAATGACTTCCTCCCCAGAGTACACATAGGTTGCAGTCAACATGTGTTCCAAGGTATATTGATACAGAAATAGGTAATACTGTACTCTGGGTTATGTTTTAATAAGCAGAAACATTTGTTATTACCACAGGGAATGCTGATGCATGTTTGCGCAGTTGTTAGAACATCCATGGCTTTGTCAGCAGTAATTAGTGGCACAAAGATGTTTTGGCACAGATCCTCTGTTTTGTTTTGCACTTTTGAAAAGTATATGGCAAACAAGAGGATAGACAGCATTGACCAATTTGTTACCACACAGGTGACAGGTCTGCTGCTTGAGGTGAAGTTTGGTCTGTGATCCTATTTGCTACTCACCTGATAACAGAACATGTGATATTCACCTTGGTTCATTTCTCATTGAGACAGAATGCTGGATTGTGTTGAAGGACCTATCAATATGATGACTGCACAGCTCTATCTATATCTTTGCTGACAGTCTTGGATTCCCCCAGGTTTTGTATGCACAAACTATCCTTCAGAACAGCTAACTGGAACACATCCACTGTTTGGAGGTCACCTATGTCCTTTTGTCTGAGATGCACACAAATCATTTCTATTGCCTTACAGCAGCCGTTGATTAAAGTTATGGGTCTATAGTTTCACTTGTATGTTGGCTATCTTCCATTATGTCAGTGGAAAATGGTCGCTGTATTCCATTCAGTGTGGACAACAGCAATATTGAGACTGTGTTTGAATATGGTGCCTAGTGGAGTATTTCACTGTTGCAGCACATGAAGAACACAGCCTGGAATGCCATCTGGTCAAATGGAGACTGTGCTTCTAGTCTTGGCAAGATCGGTGATAACTTGCTCTTTGTAGATACCACAGTTTGGAGGTGATGATGCACTCATGTAGTAAGCTTGGTGTTGGGAGGGGGGTACTTTTCAGCTAATTGTGTCTGCTAGCAGGTTTGGAATTTACACTGGGTCAGTGTGTACAATACATCAGAATTAATTCAGAAGGCATGTGAGTGATATATATTAGTTTGTAGATGTAAATGATGACAGGCTTACTGTTATCCCTAGAAATGTCCTATAAATTATTAGCATAATTGCTATATGAGGGTTTTTCAAGGTGTCTTATTTGTTTTGGTACACTGAGGGCACTGGCCTTCCAGGACTGCTGTGTGCATGTTGTACTTGTAAACAGCAGTTTCTTTCACTTACTGTATAATGTTGTAATGACAGACATCCTCCAGTATGGTTTGTATTTTCTGGTAGAACTGTCTTTGAGCCTATCAGGAACAGCTGTGTGTATACATTTGTGTAGATGTGTATACAGGACATCAGGGTGTAACTTACTATAGCTGTCAATGTCCTTTGTGGAAACCTGAGCTTGGAAGTTGATTATACCATTCATTAGGAGGGTATAGTTACCTAGGATAATGTTTTTGAACCTGACTCCTCCTTTAGGCAGTTCAATAGCTATTCCAACTTCTAAACATACTGTTTTATGGTTGGATTAACAGTGCAGACACTACACACGTGCCATTACATTGTTCACTGATATTGTTGAGGAACAGGTCAGACATATTACAGACCCTTGTGGGGTGGTGCACTATTTCTTCCATGGCATTTTAGTTTGCAAAATCTAAGAACATTTTTGCAAGTGAGTTTGTCCTCCTATAATTATCCAGATGAGGTATTATCTGTACTGAGTCAAAACAAATCATGACAACTAGGCTAGCACAGGAAACAGAGGGAAAATTACAGATGATGATGGGAGGTTTGAACCTGGTATCTCCATACAGAATGTTAAAAGGAGGGGTATATGTGATCTGAGTGGTATTTTCAGGAGATTAATCTATGGGGTTTACATTAGAAGGTCCTTCATAAGGTGGATCTATAGTTCTGTAATTGATAGGTAAGTGGTTTATTGCTGCTTGTTATGTAACAGAAGGTATGACAGCTAGTTAGAGCTGTTGAGTATCTGCTCTACTACATAGCAGCAGCTGATTGTATTGGAAAATAAGTGTATTAGCATTTCTGTATGTATGAGTGTAAACTGTTAAGGCCTCTGCACATAAACCAGAACAGAGCAGGTAATACTAGGAAACGTTGTTAAAGCTCACACTGAGTCCAGAAACACTAACCTTCAAAGAGATGCTCATATGGTACACTCCTGCCACAAGTATAGAGGTGGGATTTCTCCAAAACAGATGACATCCTTATCTTATTCTTTTGGCTACTACCATCAGTGGTCGCCACAGCAGATCATCTGCTTCCAGTACCTCCTTTCCTCTGTATCTTGCTCTGTCACACCAA